>NW_025963282.1:0-118804 GCF_020740725.1 Corvus hawaiiensis | reverse complement strand
AAAATGGGCGGGGCCAAGGCGGGGTGGGCGGGGCTAAGGGCGGGGTGGGCGGGGCTAAGGGCGGAGTGGGCGGGGCTAAAGCAGGAAGGGGCGGGGCTAAAGGGGGGGGCTTGCCGGGGCTCTAGGGGCCGTAGGGGGGAGGCTAAAAGGGGAATGGGCGAGGCAGAATCGTATATGGGCAGGGCTAAAGGGGGAAAGGCCGTGGCTGAAGGCGGAGATGGGCGTGGCTAAAGGGGGAATGGGCGGGGCCAAGGGCGGGGTGGGCGGGGCCAAGGGCGGAATGGGCGGGGCTAAAGGCGGAGTGGGCGGGGCTAAAGCCGGAAGGGGCGGGGCTAAAACCGGAAGGGGCGGGGCTAAAGGGGGGGCTTGCCGGGGCTCTAGGGGCCGTACGGGGGAGGCTAAAAGGGGAATGGGCGAGGTAGAATCGTGTATGGGCAGGGCTAAAGGGGGAAAGGCCGTGGCTGAAGGCGGAATGGGCGTGGCTAAAGGGGGAATGGGCGGGGCCAAGGGCGGGGTGGGCGGGGCTAAGGGCGGAGTGGGCGGGGCGAAAGCCGGAAGGGGCGGGGCGAAAGCCGGAAGGGGCGGGGCTAAAGGGGGGGGCTTGCCGGGGCTCTAGGGGCCGTAGGGGGGAGGCTAAAAGGGGAATGGGCGAGGCAGAATCGTGTATGGGCAGGGCTAAAGGGGGAAAGGCCGTGGCTGTAGGCGGAATGGGCGTGGCTAAAGGGAGAATGGGCGGGGGCCAAGGGCGGGGTGGGCGGGGCTAAGGGCGGAGTGGGCGGGGCTAAAGCCGGAGTGCGCGGGGCGAAAGCCGGAAGGGGCGGGGCTAAAGGGGGGGGGCTTGCCGGGGCTCTAGGGGCCGTAGGGGGGAGGCTAAAAGGGGGAATGGGCGAGGCAGAATCGTGTATGGGCAGGGCTAAAGGGGGAAAGGCCGTGGCTGAAGGCGGAATGGGCGTGGCTAAAGGGGGAATGGGCGGGGCCAAGGGCGGGGTGGGCGGGGCTAAGGGCGGAGTGGGCGGGGCTAAAGCCGGAGTGGGCGGGGCTAAAGGGGGGGGGGCTTGCCGGGGCTCTAGGGGCCGTAGGGGGGAGGCTAAAAGGGGAATGGGCGAGGCAGAATCGTGTATGGGCAGGGCTAAAGGGGGAAAGGCCGTGGCTGAAGGCGGAATGGGCGTGGCTAAAGGGGGAATGGGCGGGGCCAAGGGCGGGGTGGGCGGGGCTAAGGGCGGAGTGGGCGGGGCTAAGGGCGGAGTGGGCGGGGCTAAAGCCGGAAGGGGCGGGGCTAAAGGGGGGGGGCCTTGCCGGGGCTCTAGGGGCCGTAGGGGGGAGGCTAAAAGGGGAATGGGCGAGGCAGAATCGTGTATGGGCAGGGCTAAAGGGGGAAAGGCCGTGGCTGAAGGCGGAATGGGCGTGGCTAAAGGGGGAATGGGCGGGGCCAAGGGCGGGGTGGGCGGGGCTAAGGGCGGAGAGGGCGGGGCTAAAGCCGGAAGGGGCGGGGCTAAAGGGGGAGGCTTGCCGGGGCTCTAGGGGCCGTAGGGGGGAGGCTAAAAGGGGAATGGGCGAGGCAGAATCGTGTATGGGCAGGGCTAAAGGGGGAAAGGCCGTGGCTGAAGGCGGAATGGGCGTGGCTAAAGGGGGAATGGGCGGGGCCAAGGCGGGGGTGGGCGGGGCTAAGGGCGGAGTGGGCGGGGCTAAAGCCGGAGTGGGCGGGGCGAAAGCCGGAAGGGGCGGGGCTAAAGGGGGGGGGGCTTGCCGGGGCTCTAGGGGCCGTAGGGGGGAGGCTAAAAGGGGAATGGGCAAGGCAGAATCGTGTATGGGCAGGGCTAAAGGGGGAAAGGCCGTGGCTGAAGGCGGAATGGGCGTGGCTAAAGGGGGAATGGGCGGGGCCAAGGGCGGGGTGGGCGGGGCTAAGGGCGGAGTGGGCGGGGCTAAAGCCGGAAGGGGCGGGGCTAAAGGGGGGGGCTTGCCGGGGCTCTAGGGGCCGTAGGGGGGAGGCTAAAAGGGGAATGGGCGAGGCAGAATCGTGTATGGGCAGGGCTAAAGGGGGAAAGGCCGTGGCTGAAGGCGGAATGGGCGTGGCTAAAGGGGAAATGGGCGGGGCCAAGGGCGGGGTGGGCGGGGGCTAAGGCCGGAAGGGGCGGGGCTAAAGCCGGAAGGGGCGGGGGCTAAAGGGGGGGGGCTTGCCGGGGCTCTAGGGGCCGTAGGGGGGAGGCTAAAAGGGGAATGGGCGAGGCAGAATCGTGTATAGGCAGGGCTAAAGGGGGAAAGGCCGTGGCTGAAGGCGGAATGGGCGTGGCTAAAGGGGGAATGGGCGGGGCCAAGGGCGGGGTGGGCGGGGCTAAGGGCGGAGTGGGCGGGGCTAAGGGCGGAGTGGGCGGGGGCTAAAGCCGGAAGGGGCGGGGCTAAAGGGGGGGGCTTGCCGGGGCTCTAGGGGCCGTAGGGGGGAGGCTAAAAGGGGAATGGGCGAGGCAGAATCGTGTATGGGCAGGGCTAAAGGGGGAAAGGCCGTGGCTGAAGGCGGAATGGGCGTGGCTAAAGGGAAAATGGGCGGGGCCAAGGGCGTGGTGGGCGGGGCTAAGGGCGGAGTGGGCGGGGCTAAAGCCGGAAGGGGCGGGGCTAAAGCCGGAAGGGGCGGGGCTAAAGGGGGGGGGCTTGCCGGGGCTCTAGGGGCCGTAGGGGGGAGGCTAAAAGGGGAATGGGCGAGGCAGAATCGTGTATGGGCAGGGCTAAAGGGGGAAAGGCCGTGGCTGAAGGCGGAATGGGCGTGGCTAAAGGGGGAATGGGCGGGGCCAAGGGCGGGGTGGGCGGGGCTAAGGGCGGAGTGGGCGGGGCTAAAGCAGGGAAGGGGCGGGGCTAAAGGGGGGGGGCTTGCCGGGGCTCTAGGGGCCGTAGGGGGGAGGCTAAAAGGGGAATGGGCGAGGCAGAATCGTGTATGGGCAGGGCTAAAGGGGGAAAGGCCGTGGCTGAAGGCGGAATGGGCGTGGCTAAAGGGGGAATGGGCGGGGGCCAAGGGCGGGGTGGGCGGGGCTAAGGGCGGAGTGGGCGGGGCTAAAGCCGGAAGGGGCGGGGCTAAGCAGGAAGGGGCGGGGCTAAAGGGGGGGGCTTGCCGGGGCTCTAGGGGCCGTAGGGGGGAGGCTAAAAGGGGAATGGGCGAGGCAGAATCGTGTATGGGCAGGGCTAAAGGGGGGAAAGGCCGTGGCTGAAGGCGGAATGGGCGTGGCTAAAGGGGGGAATGGGCGGGGCCAAGGGCGGGGGTGGGCGGGGCTAAGGGCGGAGTGGGCGGGGCTAAAGCCGGAAGGGGCGGGGCGAAAGCCGGAAGGGGCGGGGCTAAAGGGGGGGGGCTTGCCGGGGCTCTAGGGGCCGTAGGGGGGAGGCTAAAAGGGGAATGGGCGAGGCAGAATCGTGTATGGGCAGGGCTAAAGGGGGAAAGGCCGTGGCTGAAGGCGGAATGGGCGTGGCTAAAGGGGGAATGGGCGGGGCCAAGGGCGGGGTGGGCGGGGCTAAGGGCGGAATGGGCGGGGCTAAAACGGAAGGGGCGGGGCTAAAGGGGGGGGGGCTTGCCGGGGCTCTAGGGGCCGTAGGGGGGAGGCTAAAAGGGGAATGGGCGAGGCAGAATGGTGTATGGGCAGGGCTAAAGGGGGAAAGGCCGTGGCTGAAGGCGGAATGGGCGTGGCTAAAGGGGGAATGGGCGGGGCCAAGGGCGGGGGTGGGCGGGGGCTAAGGGCGGGGTGGGCGGGGCTAAGGGCGGAGTGGGCGGGGCTAAAGCAGGAAGGGGCGGGGCTAAAGGGGGGGGGCTTGCCGGGGCTCTAGGGGCCGTAGGGGGGAGGCTAAAAGGGGAATGGGCGAGGCAGAATCGTGTATGGGCAGGGCTAAAGGGGGAAAGGCCGTGGCTGAAGGCGGAATGGGCGTGGCTAAAGGGGGAATGGGCGGGGCCAAGGGCGGGGTGGGCGGGGCTAAGGGCGGAGTGGGCGGGGCTAAAGCCGGAAGGGGCGGGGCTAAAGGGGGGGGCTTGCCGGGGCTCTAGGGGCCGTAGGGGGGAGGCTAAAAGGGGAATGGGCGAGGCAGAATCGTGTATGGGCAGGGCTAAAGGGGGAAAGGCCGTGGCTGAAGGCGGAATGGGCGTGGCTAAAGGGGGAATGGGCGGGGCAAGGGCGGGGTGGGCGGGGCTAAGGGCGGAGTGGGCGGGGCTAAAGCCGGAAGGGGCGGGGCTAAAGGGGGGGCTTGCCGGGGCTCTAGGGGCCGTAGGGGGGAGGCTAAAAGGGGAATGGGCGAGGCAGAATCGTGTATAGGCAGGGCTAAAGGGGGAAAGGCCGTGGCTGAAGGCGGAATGGGCGTGGCTAAAGGGAAAATGGGCGGGGCCAAGGGCGGGGTGGGCGGGGCTAAGGGCGGAGTGGGCGGGGCTAAAGCCGGAAGGGGCGGGGCTAAAGGGGGGGGCTTGCCGGGGCTCTAGGGGCCGTAGGGGGGAGGCTAAAAGGGGAATGGGCGAGGCAGAATCGTGTATGGGCAGGGCTAAAGGGGGAAAGGCCGTGGCTGAAGGCGGAATGGGCGTGGCTAAAGGGGGAATGGGCGGGGCCAAGGGCGGGGTGGGCGGGGCTAAAGCCGGAAGGGGCGGGGCTAAAGCCGGAAGGGGCGGGGCTAAAGGGGGGGGGCTTGCCGGGGCTCTAGGGGCCGTAGGGGGGAGGCTAAAAGGGGAATGGGCGAGGCAGAATCGTGTATGGGCAGGGCTAAAGGGGGAAAGGCCGTGGCTGAAGGCGGAATGGGCGTGGCTAAAGGGAAAATGGGCGGGGCCAAGGGCGGGGTGGGCGGGGCTAAGGGCGGGGTGGGCGGGGCTAAGGGCGGAGTGGGCGGGGCTAAAGCAGGAAGGGGCGGGGCTAAAGGGGGGGGGCTTGCCGGGGCTCTAGGGGCCGTAGGGGGGAGGCTAAAAGGGGAATGGGCGAGGCAGAATCGTATATGGGCAGGGCTAAAGGGGGAAAGGCCGTGGCTGAAGGCGGAATGGGCGTGGCTAAAGGGGGAATGGGCGGGGCCAAGGGCGGGGTGGGCGGGGCCAAGGGCGGAATGGGCGGGGCTAAAGGCGGAGTGGGCGGGGCTAAAGCCGGAAGGGGCGGGGCTAAAACCGGAAGGGGCGGGGCTAAAGGGGGGGCTTGCCGGGGCTCTAGGGGCCGTACGGGGGAGGCTAAAAGGGGAATGGGCGAGGCAGAATCGTGTATGGGCAGGGCTAAAGGGGGAAAGGCCGTGGCTGAAGGCGGAATGGGCGTGGCTAAAGGGGGAATGGGCGGGGCCAAGGGCGGGGTGGGCGGGGCTAAGGGCGGAGTGGGCGGGGCGAAAGCCGGAAGGGGCGGGGCGAAAGCCGGAAGGGGCGGGGCTAAAGGGGGGGGCTTGCCGGGGCTCTAGGGGCCGTAGGGGGGAGGCTAAAAGGGGAATGGGCGAGGCAGAATCGTGTATGGGCAGGGCTAAAGGGGGAAAGGCCGTGGCTGTAGGCGGAATGGGCGTGGCTAAAGGGAGAATGGGCGGGGCCAAGGGCGGGGTGGGCGGGGCTAAGGGCGGATGTGGGCGGGGCTAAAGCCGGAGTGCGCGGGGCGAAAGCCGGAAGGGGCGGGGCTAAAGGGGGGGGGCTTGCCGGGGCTCTAGGGGCCGTAGGGGGGAGGCTAAAAGGGGAATGGGCGAGGCAGAATCGTGTATGGGCAGGGCTAAAGGGGGAAAGGCCGTGGCTGAAGGCGGAATGGGCGTGGCTAAAGGGGGAATGGGCGGGGGCCAAGGGCGGGGTGGGCGGGGCTAAGGGCGGAGTGGGCGGGGCTAAAGCCGGAGTGGGCGGGGCTAAAGGGGGGGGGCTTGCCGGGGCTCTAGGGGCCGTAGGGGGGAGGCTAAAAGGGGAATGGGCGAGGCAGAATCGTGTATGGGCAGGGCTAAAGGGGGAAAGGCCGTGGCTGAAGGCGGAATGGGCGTGGCTAAAGGGGGAATGGGCGGGGCCAAGGGCGGGGTGGGCGGGGCTAAGGGCGGAGTGGGCGGGGCTAAGGGCGGAGTGGGCGGGGCTAAAGCCGGAAGGGGCGGGGCTAAAGGGGGGGGGCCTTGCCGGGGCTCTAGGGGCCGTAGGGGGGAGGCTAAAAGGGGAATGGGCGAGGCAGAATCGTGTATGGGCAGGGCTAAAGGGGGAAAGGCCGTGGCTGAAGGCGGAATGGGCGTGGCTAAAGGGGGAATGGGCGGGGCCAAGGGCGGGGTGGGCGGGGCTAAGGGCGGAGAGGGGCGGGGCTAAAGCCGGAAGGGGCGGGGGCTAAAGGGGGAGGCTTGCCGGGGGCTCTAGGGGCCGTAGGGGGGAGGCTAAAAGGGGAATGGGCGAGGCAGAATCGTGTATGGGCAGGGCTAAAGGGGGAAAGGCCGTGGCTGAAGGCGGAATGGGCGTGGCTAAAGGGGGAATGGGCGGGGCCAAGGGCGGGGTGGGCGGGGCTAAGGGCGGAGTGGGCGGGGCTAAAGCCGGAAGGGGCGGGGCGAAAGCCGGAAGGGGCGGGGCTAAAGGGGGGGGGCTTGCCGGGGCTCTAGGGGCCGTAGGGGGGAGGCTAAAAGGGGAATGGGCAAGGCAGAATCGTGTATGGGCAGGGCTAAAGGGGGAAAGGCCGTGGCTGAAGGCGGAATGGGCGTGGCTAAAGGGGGAATGGGCGGGGCCAAGGGCGGGGTGGGCGGGGCTAAGGGCGGAGTGGGCGGGGCTAAAGCCGGAAGGGGCGGGGCTAAAGGGGGGGGCTTGCCGGGGCTCTAGGGGCCGTAGGGGGGAGGCTAAAAGGGGAATGGGCGAGGCAGAATCGTGTATGGGCAGGGCTAAAGGGGGAAAGGCCGTGGCTGAAGGCGGAATGGGCGTGGCTAAAGGGGAAATGGGCGGGGCCAAGGGCGGGGTGGGCGGGGCTAAGGCCGGAAGGGGCGGGGCTAAAGCCGGAAGGGGCGGGGCTAAAGGGGGGGGCTTGCCGGGGCTCTAGGGGCCGTAGGGGGGAGGCTAAAAGGGGAATGGGCGAGGCAGAATCGTGTATAGGCAGGGCTAAAGGGGGGAAAGGCCGTGGCTGAAGGCGGAATGGGCGTGGCTAAAGGGGGAATGGGCGGGGCCAAGGGCGGGGGTGGGCGGGGCTAAGGGCGGAGTGGGCGGGGCTAAGGGCGGAGTGGGCGGGGCTAAAGCCGGAAGGGGCGGGGCTAAAGGGGGGGGCTTGCCGGGGCTCTAGGGGCCGTAGGGGGGAGGCTAAAAGGGGAATGGGCGAGGCAGAATCGTGTATGGGCAGGGCTAAAGGGGGAAAGGCCGTGGCTGAAGGCGGAATGGGCGTGGCTAAAGGGAAAATGGGCGGGGCCAAGGGCGTGGTGGGCGGGGCTAAGGGCGGAGTGGGCGGGGCTAAAGCCGGAAGGGGCGGGGCTAAAGCCGGAAGGGGCGGGGCTAAAGGGGGGGGGCTTGCCGGGGCTCTAGGGGCCGTAGGGGGGAGGCTAAAAGGGGAATGGGCGAGGCAGAATCGTGTATGGGCAGGGCTAAAGGGGGAAAGGCCGTGGCTGAAGGCGGAATGGGCGTGGCTAAAGGGGGAATGGGCGGGGCCAAGGGCGGGGTGGGCGGGGCTAAGGGCGGAGTGGGCGGGGCTAAAGCAGGAAGGGGCGGGGCTAAAGGGGGGGGGGCTTGCCGGGGGCTCTAGGGGCCGTAGGGGGGAGGCTAAAAGGGGAATGGGCGAGGCAGAATCGTGTATGGGCAGGGCTAAAGGGGGAAAGGCCGTGGCTGAAGGCGGAATGGGCGTGGCTAAAGGGGGAATGGGCGGGGCCAAGGGCGGGGGTGGGCGGGGCTAAGGGCGGAGTGGGCGGGGCTAAAGCCGGAAGGGGCGGGGCTAAAGCAGGAAGGGGCGGGGGCTAAAGGGGGGGGCTTGCCGGGGCTCTAGGGGCCGTAGGGGGGAGGCTAAAAGGGGAATGGGCGAGGCAGAATCGTGTATGGGCAGGGCTAAAGGGGGAAAGGCCGTGGCTGAAGGCGGAATGGGCGTGGCTAAAGGGGGAATGGGCGGGGCCAAGGGCGGGGTGGGCGGGGCTAAGGGCGGAGTGGGCGGGGCTAAAGCCGGAAGGGGCGGGGCGAAAGCCGGAAGGGGCGGGGCTAAAGGGGGGGGGCTTGCCGGGGCTCTAGGGGCCGTAGGGGGGAGGCTAAAAGGGGAATGGGCGAGGCAGAATCGTGTATGGGCAGGGCTAAAGGGGGAAAGGCCGTGGCTGAAGGCGGAATGGGCGTGGCTAAAGGGGGAATGGGCGGGGCCAAGGGCGGGGTGGGCGGGGCTAAGGGCGGAATGGGCGGGGCTAAAGACGGAAGGGGCGGGGCTAAAGGGGGGGGGGCTTGCCGGGGCTCTAGGGGCCGTAGGGGGGGAGGCTAAAAGGGGAATGGGCGAGGCAGAATGGTGTATGGGCAGGGCTAAAGGGGGAAAGGCCGTGGCTGAAGGCGGAATGGGCGTGGCTAAAGGGGGAATGGGCGGGGCCAAGGGCGGGGTGGGCGGGGCTAAGGGCGGGGTGGGCGGGGCTAAGGGCGGAGTGGGCGGGGCTAAAGCAGGAAGGGGCGGGGCTAAAGGGGGGGGGCTTGCCGGGGCTCTAGGGGCCGTAGGGGGGAGGCTAAAAGGGGAATGGGCGAGGCAGAATCGTGTATGGGCAGGGCTAAAGGGGGAAAGGCCGTGGCTGAAGGCGGAATGGGCGTGGCTAAAGGGGGAATGGGCGGGGCCAAGGGCGGGGTGGCGGGGCTAAGGGCGGAGTGGGCGGGGCTAAAGCCGGAAGGGGCGGGGCTAAAGGGGGGGGCTTGCCGGGGCTCTAGGGGCCGTAGGGGGGAGGCTAAAAGGGGAATGGGCGAGGCAGAATCGTGTATGGGCAGGGCTAAAGGGGGAAAGGCTGTGGCTGAAGGCGGAATGGGCGTGGCTAAAGGGGGAATGGGCGGGGCCAAGGGCGGGGGTGGGCGGGGCTAAGGGCGGAGTGGGCGGGGCTAAAGCCGGAAGGGGCGGGGCTAAAGGGGGGGCTTGCCGGGGCTCTAGGGGCCGTAGGGGGGAGGCTAAAAGGGGAATGGGCGAGGCAGAATCGTATATGGGCAGGGCTAAAGGGGGAAAGGCCGTGGCTGAAGGCGGAATGGACGTGGCTAAAGGGGGAATGGGCGGGGCAAGGGCGGGGTGGGCGGGGCTGAAGCCGGAAGGGGCGGGGCTAAGGGCGGTGTGGGCGGGGCGAAAGCCGGAAGGGGCGGGGCTAAAGGGGGGGGCTTGCCGGGGCTCTAGGGGCCGTAGGGGGGAGGCTAAAAGGGGAATGGGCAAGGCAGAATCGTGTATGGGCAGGGCTAAAGGGGGAAAGGCCGTGGCTGAAGGCGGAATGGGCGTGGCTAAAGGGGGAATGGGCGGGGCCAAGGGCGGGGTGGGCGGGGCTAAGGGCGGAGTGGGCGGGGCTAAAGCCGGAAGGGGCGGGGCTAAAGCCGGAAGGGGCGGGGCTAAAGGGGGAATGGGCGGGGCCAAGGGCGGGGTGGGCGGGGCTAAAGCCGGAGTGGGCGGGGCTAAAGCCGGAAGGGGCGGGGCTAAAGGGGGGGGCTTGCCGGGGCTCTAGGGGCCGTAGGGGGGAGGCTAAAAGGGGAATGGGCGAGGCAGAATCGTGTATGGGCAGGGCTAAAGGGGGAAAGGCCGTGGCTGAAGGCGGAATGGGCGTGGCTAAAGGGGGAATGGGCGGGGCCAAGGGCGGGGTGGGCGGGGCCAAGGGCGGGGTGGGCGGGGCTAAGGGCGGAGTGGGCGGGGCGAAAGCCGGAAGGGGCGGGGCTAAAGGGGGGGGGCTTGCCGGGGCTCTAGGGGCCGTAGGGGGGAGGCTAAAAGGGGAATGGGCGAGGCAGAATCGTGTATGGGCAGGGCTAAAGGGGGAAAGGCCGTGGCTGAAGGCGGAATGGGCGTGGCTAAAGGGGGAATGGGCGGGGGCCAAGGGCGGGGTGGGCGGGGCCAAGGGCGGGGTGGGCGGGGCTAAAGCCGGAGTGGGCGGGGCGAAAGCCGGAAGGGGCGGGGGCTAAAGGGGGGGGGGCTTGCCGGGGCTCTAGGGGCCGTAGGGGGGAGGCTAAAAGGGGAATGGGCGAGGCAGAATCGTGTATGGGCAGGGCTAAAGGGGGAAAGGCCGTGGCTGAAGGCGGAATGGGCGTGGCTAAAGGGGGAATGGGCGAGGCCAAGGGCGGGGTGGGCGGGGCTAAGGGCGGAGTGGGCGGGGCTAAAGCAGGAAGGGGCGGGGCTAAAGGGGGGGGGCTTGCCGGGGCTCTAGGGGCCGTAGGGGGGAGGCTAAAAGGGGAATGGGCGAGGCAGAATCGTGTATGGGCAGGGCTAAAGGGGGATAGGCCGTGGCTGAAGGCGGAATGGGCGTGGCTAAAGGGGGAATGGGCGGGGCCAAGGGCGGAGTGGGCGGGGCTAAGGGCGGAGTGGGCGGGGCTAAAGCCGGAAGGGGCGGGGCTAAAGGGGGGGGGCCTTGCCGGGGCTCTAGGGGCCGTAGGGGGGAGGCTAAAAGGGGAATGGGCGAGGCAGAATCGTGTATGGGCAGGGCTAAAGGGGGAAAGGCCGTGGCTGAAGGCGGAATGGGCGTGGCTAAAGGGGGAATGGGCGGGGCCAAGGGCGGGGTGGGCGGGGCTAAGGGCGGAGTGGGCGGGGCTAAAGCCGGAAGGGGCGGGGCTAAAGGGGGAGGCTTGCCGGGGCTCTAGGGGCCGTAGGGGGGAGGCTAAAAGGGGAATGGGCGAGGCAGAATCGTGTATGGGCAGGGCTAAAGGGGGAAAGGCCGTGGCTGAAGGCGGAATGGGCGTGGCTAAAGGGGGAATGGGCGGGGCCAAGGGCGGGGTGGGCGGGGCTAAGGGCGGAGTGGGCGGGGCTAAAGCCGGAGTGGGCGGGGCGAAAGCCGGAAGGGGCGGGGCTAAAGGGGGGGGGCTTGCCGGGGCTCTAGGGGCCGTAGGGGGGAGGCTAAAAGGGGAATGGGCAAGGCAGAATCGTGTATGGGCAGGGCTAAAGGGGGGAAAGGCCGTGGCTGAAGGCGGAATGGGCGTGGCTAAAGGGGGAATGGGCGGGGCCAAGGGCGGGGTGGGCGGGGCTAAGGGCGGAGTGGGCGGGGCTAAAGCCGGAAGGGGCGGGGCTAAAGCCGGAAGGGGCGGGGCTAAAGGGGGAATGGGCGGGGCCAAGGGCGGGGTGGGCGGGGCTAAAGCCGGAGTGGGCGGGGCTAAAGCCGGAAGGGGCGGGGCTAAAGGGGGGGGCTTGCCGGGGCTCTAGGGGCCGTAGGGGGGAGGCTAAAAGGGGAATGGGCGAGGCAGAATCGTGTATGGGCAGGGCTAAAGGGGGAAAGGCCGTGGCTGAAGGCGGAATGGGCGTGGCTAAAGGGGGAATGGGCGGGGCCAAGGGCGGGGTGGGGCGGGGCCAAGGGCGGGGTGGGCGGGGCTAAGGGCGGAGTGGGCGGGGCGAAAGCCGGAAGGGGCGGGGCTAAAGGGGGGGGCTTGCCGGGGCTCTAGGGGCCGTAGGGGGGAGGCTAAAAGGGGAATGGGCGAGGCAGAATCGTGTATGGGCAGGGCTAAAGGGGGAAAGGCCGTGGCTGAAGGCGGAATGGGCGTGGCTAAAGGGGGAATGGGCGGGGGCCAAGGGCGGGGTGGGCGGGGCCAAGGGCGGGGTGGGCGGGGCTAAGGGCGGAGTGGGCGGGGCGAAAGCCGGAAGGGGCGGGGCTAAAGGGGGGGCTTGCCGGGGATCTAGGGGCCGTAGGGGGGAGGCTAAAAGGGGAATGGGCGAGGCAGAATCGTGTATGGGCAGGGCTAAAGGGGGAAAGGCCGTGGCTGAAGGCGGAATGGGCGTGGCTAAAGGGGGAATGGGCGGGGCCAAGGGCGGGGTGGGCGGGGCCAAGGGCGGGGTGGGCGGGGCTAAGGGCGGAGTGGGCGGGGCGAAAGCCGGAAGGGGCGGGGCTAAAGGGGGGGGCTTGCCGGGGCTCTAGGGGCCGTAGGGGGGAGGCTAAAAGGGGAATGGGCGAGGCAGAATCGTGTATGGGCAGGGCTAAAGGGGGAAAGGCCGTGGCTGAAGGCGGAATGGGCGTGGCTAAAGGGGGAATGGGCGGGGGCCAAGGGCGGGGTGGGCGGGGCCAAGGGCGGAGTGGGCGGGGGCTAAAGCCGGAAGGGGCGGGGCTAAAGCCGGAAGGGGCGGGGCTAAAGGGGGGGGCTTGCCGGGGCTCTAGGGGCCGTAGGGGGGAGGCTAAAAGGGGAATGGGGCGAGGCAGAATCGTGTATGGGCAGGGCTAAATGGGGAAAGGCCGTGGCTGAAGGCGGAATGGGCGTGGCTAAAGGGGGAATGGGCGGGGCCAAGGGCGGGGTGGGCGGGGCTAAGGGCGGGGTGGGCGGGGCTAAAGCCGGAAGGGGCGGGGCTAAAGCCGGAAGGGGCGGGGCTAAAGGGGGGGGCTTGCCGGGGCTCTAGGGGCCGTAGGGGGGAGGCTAAAAGGGGAATGGGCGAGGCAGAATCGTGTATGGGCAGGGCTAAAGGGGGAAAGGCCGTGGCTGAAGGCGGAATGGGCGTGGCTAAAGGGGGAATGGGCGGGGCCAAGGGCGGGGTGGGCGGGGCTAAGGGCGGAGTGGGCGGGGCTAAAGCCGGAAGGGGCGGGGCTAAAGCCGGAAGGGGCGGGGCTAAAGGGGGGGGCTTGCCGAGGCTCTAGGGGCCGTAGAGGGGAGGCTAAAAGGGGAATGGGCGAGGCAGAATCGTGTATGGGCAGGGCTAAAGGGGGAAAGGCCGTGGCTGAAGGCGGAATGGGCGTGGCTAAAGGGGGAATGGGCGGGGCCAAGGGCGGGGTGGGCGGGGCTAAGGGCGGAGTGGGCGGGGCTAAAGCCGGAAGGGGCGGGGCTAAAGGGGGGGGGCTTGCCGGGGCTCTAGGGGCCGTAGGGGGGAGGCTAAAAGGGGAATGGGCGAGGCAGAATCGTGTATGGGCAGGGCTAAAGGGGGAAAGGCCGTGGCTGAAGGCGGAATGGGCGTGGCTAAAGGGAAAATGGGCGGGGCCAAGGGCGGGGTGGGCGGGGCTAAGGGCGGAGTGGGCGGGGCTAAAGCCGGAGTGGGCGGGGCTAAAGCCGGAAGGGGCGGGGCTAAAGGGGGGGGCTTGCCGGGGCTCTAGGGGCCGTAGGGGGGAGGCTAAAAGGGGAATGGGCGAGGCAGAATCGTGTATGGGCAGGGCTAAAGGGGGAAAGGCCGTGGCTGAAGGCGGAATGGGCGTGGCTAAAGGGGGAATGGGCGGGGCCAAGGGCGGGGTGGGCGGGGCTAAGGGCGGAGTGGGCGGGGCTAAAGCCGGAAGGGGCGGGGCTAAGCAGGAAGGGGCGGGGCTAAAGGGGGGGGGCTTGCCGGGGCTCTAGGGGCCGTAGGGGGGGAGGCTAAAAGGGGAATGGGCGAGGCAGAATCGTGTATGGGCAGGGCTAAAGGGGGAAAGGCCGTGGCTGAAGGCGGAATGGGCGTGGCTAAAGGGGGAATGGGCGGGGCCAAGGGCGGGGTGGGCGGGGCTAAAGCCGGAAGGGGCGGGGCTAAAGCCGGAAGGGGCGGGGCTAAAGCCGGAAGGGGCGGGGCTAAAGGGGGGGGGCTTGCCGGGGCTCTAGGGGCCGTAGGGGGGAGGATAAAAGGGGAATGGGCGAGGCAGAATCGTGTATGGGCAGGGCTAAAGGGGGAAAGGCCGTGGCTGAAGGCGGAATGGGCGTGGCTAAAGGGGGAATGGGCGGGGCCAAGGGCGGGGTGGGCGGGGCCAAGGGCGGGGTGGGCGGGGCTAAGGGCGGAGTGGGCGGGGCTAAAGCCGGAAGGGGCGGGGCTAAAGCCGGAAGGGGCGGGGCTAAAGGGGGGGGGGCTTGCCGGGGCTCTAGGGGCCGTAGGGGGGAGGCTAAAAGGGGAATGGGCGAGGCAGAATCGTGTATGGGCAGGGCTAAAGGGGGAAAGGCCGTGGCTGAAGGCGGAATGGGCGTGGCTAAAGGGGGAATGGGCGGGGCCAAGGGCGGGGTGGGCGGGGCTAAGGGCGGAGTGGGCGGGGCTAAAGCCGGAGTGGGCGGGGCGAAAGCCGGAAGGGGCGGGGCTAAAGGGGGGGGGCTTGCCGGGGCTCTAGGGGCCGTAGGGGGGAGGCTAAAAGGGGAATGGGCGAGGCAGAATCGTGTATGGGCAGGGCTAAAGGGGGAAAGGCCGTGGCTGAAGGCGGAATGGGCGTGGCTAAAGGGGGAATGGGCGGGGCCAAGGGCGGGGTGGGCGGGGCTAAGGGCGGAGTGGGCGGGGCTAAAGCAGGAAGGGGCGGGGCTAAAGGGGGGGGGCTTGCCGGGGCTCTAGGGGCCGTAGGGGGGAGGCTAAAAGGGGAATGGGCGAGGCAGAATCGTGTATGGGCAGGGCTAAAGGGGGAAAGGCCGTGGCTGAAGGCGGAATGGGCGTGGCTAAAGGGGGAATGGGCGGGGCCAAGGGCGGAGTGGGCGGGGCTAAGGGCGGAGTGGGCGGGGCTAAAGCCGGAAGGGGCGGGGCTAAAGGGGGGGGCCTTGCCGGGGCTCTAGGGGCCGTAGGGGGGAGGCTAAAAGGGGAATGGGCGAGGCAGAATCGTGTATGGGCAGGGCTAAAGGGGGAAAGGCCGTGGCTGAAGGCGGAATGGGCGTGGCTAAAGGGGGAATGGGCGGGGCCAAGGGCGGGGTGGGCGGGGCTAAGGGCGGAGTGGGGGCGGGGCTAAAGCCGGAAGGGGCGGGGGCTAAAGGGGGAGGCTTGCCGGGGCTCTAGGGGCCGTAGGGGGGGAGGCTAAAAGGGGAATGGGCGAGGCAGAATCGTGTATGGGCAGGGCTAAAGGGGGAAAGGCCGTGGCTGAAGGCGGAATGGGCGTGGCTAAAGGGGGAATGGGCGGGGCCAAGGGCGGGGTGGGGCGGGGCTAAGGGCGGAGTGGGCGGGGCTAAAGCCGGAGTGGGCGGGGCGAAAGCCGGAAGGGGCGGGGGCTAAAGGGGGGGGGCTTGCCGGGGCTCTAGGGGCCGTAGGGGGGAGGCTAAAAGGGGAATGGGCAAGGCAGAATGGTGTATGGGCAGGGCTAAAGGGGGAAAGGCCGTGGCTGAAGGCGGAATGGGCGTGGCTAAAGGGGGAATGGGCGGGGCCAAGGGCGGGGGTGGGCGGGGCTAAGGGCGGAGTGGGCGGGGCTAAAGCCGGAAGGGGCGGGGCTAAAGGGGGGGGCTTGCCGGGGCTCTAGGGGCCGTAGGGGGGAGGCTAAAAGGGGAATGGGCGAGGCAGAATCGTGTATGGGCAGGGCTAAAGGGGGAAAGGCCGTGGCTGAAGGCGGAATGGGCGTGGCTAAAGGGGGAATGGGCGGGGCCAAGGGCGGGGTGGGCGGGGCTAAGGGCGGAGTGGGCGGGGCTAAAGACGGAAGGGGCGGGGCTAAAGGGGGGGGGCTTGCCGGGGCTCTAGGGGTCGTAGGGGGGAGGCTAAAAGGGGAATGGGCGAGGCAGAATCGTGTATGGGCAGGGCTAAAGGGGGAAAGGCCGTGGCTGAAGGCGGAATGGGCGTGGCTAAAGGGGGAATGGGCGGGGCCAAGGGCGGGGTGGGCGGGGCCAAGGGCGGAGTGGGCGGGGCTAAAGCAGGAAGGGGCGGGGCTAAAGCCGGAAGGGGCGGGGCTAAAGGGGGGGGCTTGCCGGGGCTCTAGGGGCCGTAGGGGGGAGGCTAAAAGGGGAATGGGCGAGGCAGAATCGTGTATGGGCAGGGCTAAAGGGGGAAAGGCCGTGGCTGAAGGCGGAATGGGCGTGGCTAAAGGGGGAATGGGCGGGGCCAAGGGCGGGGTGGGCGGGGCTAAGGGCGGAGTGGGCGGGGCTAAAGCCGGAAGGGGCGGGGCTAAAGGGGGGGGGCTTGCCGGGGGCTCTAGGGGCCGTAGGGGGGAGGCTAAAAGGGGAATGGGCGAGGCAGAATCGTGTATGGGCAGGGCTAAAGGGGGAAAGGCCGTGGCTGAAGGCGGAATGGGCGTGGCTAAAGGGAAAATGGGCGGGGCCAAGGGCGGGGTGGGCGGGGCTAAGGGCGGAGTGGGCGGGGCTAAAGCAGGAAGGGGCGGGGCTAAAGCCGGAAGGGGCGGGGCTAAAGGGGGGGGCTTGCCGGGGCTCTAGGGGCCGTAGGGGGGAGGCTAAAAGGGGAATGGGCGAGGCAGAATCGTGTATGGGCAGGGCTAAAGGGGGAAAGGCCGTGGCTGAAGGCGGAATGGGCGTGGCTAAAGGGGGAATGGGCGGGGCCAAGGGCGGGGTGGGCGGGGCTAAGGGCGGAGTGGGCGGGGCTAAAGCCGGAAGGGGCGGGGCTAAAGCAGGAAGGGGCGGGGCTAAAGGGGGGGGCTTGCCGGGGCTCTAGGGGCCGTAGGGGGGAGGCTAAAAGGGGAATGGGCAAGGCAGAATCGTGTATGGGCAGGGCTAAAGGGGGAAAGGCCGTGGCTGAAGGCGGAATGGGCGTGGCTAAAGGGGGAATGGGCGGGGCCAAGGGCGGGGTGGGCGGGGCTAAGGGCGGAGTGGGCGGGGCTAAAGCCGGAAGGGGCGGGGCTAAAGCAGGAAGGGGCGGGGCTAAAGGGGGGGGCTTGCCGGGGCTCTAGGGGCCGTAGGGGGGAGGCTAAAAGGGGAATGGGCGAGGCAGAATCGTGTATGGGCAGGGCTAAAGGGGGAAAGGCCGTGGCTGAAGGCGGAATGGGCGTGGCTAAAGTGAAAATGGGCGGGGCCAAGGGCGGGGTGGGCGGGGCTAAGGGCGGAGTGGGCGGGGCTAAAGCCGGAAGGGGCGGGGCGAAAGCCGGAAGGGGCGGGGCTAAAGGGGGGGGGCTTGCCGGGGCTCTAGGGGCCGTAGGGGGGAGGCTAAAAGGGGAATGGGCGAGGCAGAATCGTGTATGGGCAGGGCTAAAGGGGGAAAGGCCGTGGCTGAAGGCGGAATGGGCGTGGCTAAAGGGGGAATGGGCGGGGCCAAGGGCGGGGTGGGCGGGGCTAAGGGCGGAGTGGGCGGGGCTAAAGACGGAAGGGGCGGGGCTAAAGGGGGGGGGCTTGCCGGGGCTCTAGGGGCCGTAGGGGGGAGGCTAAAAGGGGAATGGGCGAGGCAGAATCGTGTATGGGCAGGGCTAAAGGGGGAAAGGCCGTGGCTGAAGGCGGAATGGGCGTGGCTAAAGGGGGAATGGGCGGGGCCAAGGGCGGGGTGGGCGGGGCTAAAGCCGGAAGGGGCGGGGCCAAAGCCGGAAGGGGCGGGGCTAAAGGGGGGCTTGCCGGGGCTCTAGGGGCCGTAGGGGGGAGGCTAAAAGGGGAATGGGCGAGGCAGAATCGTGTATAGGCAGGGCTAAAGGGGGAAAGGCCGTGGCTGAAGGCGGAATGGGCGTGGCTAAAGGGGGAATGGGCGGGGCCAAGGGCGGGGTGGGCGGGGCTAAGGGCGGAGTGGGCGGGGCTAAAGCCGGAAGGGGCGGGGCGAAAGCCGGAAAGGGCGGGGCTAAAGGGGGGGGCCTTGCCGGGGCTCTAGGGGCCGTAGGGGGGAGGCTAAAAGGGGAATGGGCGAGGCAGAATCGTGTATGGGCAGGGCTAAAGGGGGAAAGGCCGTGGCTGAAGGCGGAATGGGCGTGGCTAAAGGGGGAATGGGCGGGGCCAAGGGCGGGGTGGGCGGGGCTAAGGGCGGAGTGGGCGGGGCTAAAGCCGGAGTGGGCGGGGCGAAAGCCGGAAGGGGCGGGGCTAAAGGGGGGGGGCTTGCCGGGGCTCTAGGGGCCGTAGGGGGGAGGCTAAAAGGGGAATGGGCAAGGCAGAATCGTGTATGGGCAGGGCTAAAGGGGGAAAGGCCGTGGCTGAAGGCGGAATGGGCGTGGCTAAAGGGGGAATGGGCGGGGCCAAGGGCGGGGTGGGCGGGGCCAAGGGCGGAGTGGGCGGGGCTAAATCCGGAAGGGGCGGGGCTAAAGGAGGGGGCTTGCCGGGGCTCTAGGGGCCGTAGGGGGGAGGCTAAAAGGGGAATGGGCGAGGCAGAATCGTGTATAGGCAGGGCTAAAGGGGGAAAGGCCGTGGCTGAAGGCGGAATGGGCGTGGCTAAAGGGGGAATGGGCGGGGCCAAGGGCGGGGTGGGCGGGGCTAAGGGCGGAGTGGGCGGGGCTAAAGCCGGAAGGGGCGGGGCTAAAGCCGGAAGGGGCGGGGCTAAAGGGGGGGGCTTGCCGGGGCTCTAGGGGCCGTAGGGGGGAGGCTAAAAGGGGAATGGGCGAGGCAGAATCGTGTATGGGCAGGGCTAAAGGGGGAAAGGCCGTGGCTGAAGGCGGAATGGGCGTGGCTAAAGGGGGAATGGGCGGGGCCAAGGGCGGGGTGGGCGGGGCTAAGGGCGGAGTGGGCGGGGCTAAAGCCGGAAGGGGCGGGGCTAAAGCAGGAAGGGGCGGGGCTAAAGGGGGGGGCCTGCCGGGGCTCTAGGGGCCGTAGGGGGGAGGCTAAAAGGGGAATGGGCGAGGCAGAATCGTGTATGGGCAGGGCTAAAGGGGGAAAGGCCGTGGCTGAAGGCGGAATGGGCGTGGCTAAAGGGGGAATGGGCGGGGCCAAGGGCGGGGTGGGCGGGGCTAAGGGCGGAGTGGGCGGGGCTAAAGCCGGAAGGGGCGGGGCTAAAGGGGGGGGCTTGCCGGGGCTCTAGGGGCCGTAGGGGGGAGGCTAAAAGGGGAATGGGCGAGGCAGAATCGTGTATGGGCAGGGCTAAAAAGGGAAAGGCCGTGGCTAAAGGCGGAATGGGCGTGGCTAAAGGGAAAATGGGCGGGGCCAAGGGCGGGGTGGGCGGGGCCAAGGGCGGGGTGGGCGGGGCTAAAGCAGGAAGGGGCGGGGCTAAAGCCGGAAGGGGCGGGGCTAAAGGGGGGGGTCTTGCCGGGGCTCTAGGGGCCGTAGGGGGGAGGCTAAAAGGGGAATGGGCGAGGCAGAATCGTGTATGGGCAGGGCTAAAGGGGGAAAGGCCGTGGCTGAAGGCGGAATGGGCGTGGCTAAAGGGGGAATGGGCGGGGCCAAGGGCGGGGTGGGCGGGGCCAAGGGCGGGGTGGGCGGGGCTAAGGGCGGAGTGGGCGGGGCTAAGGGCGGAAGGGGCGGGGCTAAAGCCGGAAGGGGCGGGGCTAAAGGGGGGGGCTTGCCGGGGCTCTAGGGGCCGTAGGGGGGAGGCTAAAAGGGGAATGGGCGAGGCAGAATCGTGTATGGGCAGGGCTAAATGGGGAAAGGCGGTGGCTGAAGGCGGAATGGGCGTGGCTAAAGGGGGAATGGGCGGGGCTAAGGGCGGGGTGGGCGGGGCTAAAGCCGGAAGGGGCGGGGCTAAAGCCGGAAGGGGCGGGGCTAAAGCCGGAAGGGGCGGGGCTAAAGGGGGGGTTGCCGGGGCTCTAGGGGCCGTAGGGGGGAGGCTAAAAGGGGAATGGGCGAGGCAGAATCGTGTATGGGCAGGGCTAAAGGGGGAAAGGCCGTGGCTGAAGGCGGAATGGGCGTGGCTAAAGGGGGAATGGGCGGGGCCAAGGGCGGGGTGGGCGGGGCTAAGGGCGGAGTGGGCGGGGCTAAAGCCGGAGTGCGCGGGGCGAAAGCCGGAAGGGGCGGGGCTAAAGGGGGGGGGGCTTGCCGGGGCTCTAGGGGCCGTAGGGGGGAGGCTAAAAGGGGAATGGGCGAGGCAGAATCGTGTATGGGCAGGGCTAAAGGGGGAAAGGCCGTGGCTGAAGGCGGAATGGGCGTGGCTAAAGGGGGAATGGGCGGGGCCAAGGGCGGGGTGGGCGGGGCTAAGGGCGGAGGTGGGCGGGGCTAAAGACGGAAGGGGCGGGGCTAAAGGGGGGGGCTTGCCGGGGCTCTACGGGCCGTAGGGGGGAGGCTAAAAGGGGGAATGGGCGAGGCAGAATCGTGTATGGGCAGGGCTCAAGGGGGGAAAGGCCGTGGCTGAAGGCGGAATGGGCGTGGCTAAAGGGGGAAGGGGCCGGGGCCAAGGGCGCGGTGGGCGGGGCCAAGGGCGGGGTGGGCGGGGCTAAGGGCGGAGTGGGCGGGGCTAAAGCCGGAAGGGGCGGGGCTATAGCAGGAAGGGGCGGGGCTAAAGGGGGGGGCTTGCCGGGGCTCTAGGGGCCGTAGGGGGGAGGCTAAAAGGGGAATGGGCGAGGCAGAATCGTGTATGGCAGGGCTAAAGGGGGAAAGGCCGTGGCTGAAGGCGGAATGGGCGTGGCTAAAGGGGGAATGGGCGGGGCCAAGGGCGGGGTGGGCGGGGCTAAGGGCGGAGTGGGCGGGGCTAAAGCCGGAAGGGGCGGGGGCTAAAGGGGGGGGCTTGCCGGGGCTCTAGGGGCCGTAGGGGGAGGCTAAAAGGGGAATGGGCGAGGCAGAATCGTGTATGGGCAGGGCTCAAGGGGGAAAGGCCGTGGCTGAAGGCGGAATGGGCGTGGCTAAAGGGGAATGGGCGGGGCCAAGGGCGAGGTGGGCGGGGCTAAGGGCGGAGTGGCGGGGCTAAAGCCGGAAGGGGCGGGGCTAAAGGGGGGGGCTTGCCGGGGCTCTAGGGGCCGTAGGGGGGAGGCTAAAAGGGGAATGGGCGAGGCAGAATCGTGTATGGGCAGGGCTAAAGGGGGAAAGGCCGTGGCTGAAGGCGGAATGGGCGTGGCTAAAGGGAAAATGGGCGGGGGCCAAGGGCGGGGTGGGCGGGGCTAAGGGCGGAGTGGGCGGGGCTAAAGCCGGAAGGGGCGGGGCTAAAGCCGGAAGGGGCGGGGCTAAAGGGGGGGGGGCTTGCCGGGGGCTCTAGGGGCCGTAGGGGGGAGGCTAAAAGGGGAATGGGCAAGGCAGAATCGTGTATGGGCAGGGCTAAAGGGGGAAAGGCCGTGGCTGAAGGCGGAATGGGCGTGGCTAAAGGGGAATGGGCGGGGCCAAGGGCGGGGTGGGCGGGGGCTAAGGGCGGAGTGGGCGGGGCTAAAGCCGGAAGGGGCGGGGCGAAAGCCGGAAGGGGCGGGGCTAAAGGGGGGGGCTTGCCGGGGCTCTAGGGGCCGTAGGGGGGAGGCTAAAAGGGGAATGGGCGAGGCAGAATCATCTAATGGGCAGGGCTAAAGGGGGAAAGGCCGTGGCTGAAGGCGGAATGGGCGTGGCTAAAGGGGGAATGGGCGGGGCCAAGGGCGGGGTGGGCGGGGCTAAGGGCGGAGTGGGCGGGGCTAAAGCCGGAAGGGGCGGGGCTAAAGGGGGGGCTTGCCGGGGCTCTAGGGGCCGTAGGGGGGAGGCTAAAAGGGGAATGGGCGAGGCAGAATCGTGTATGGGCAGGGCTAAAGGGGGAAAGGCCGTGGCTGAAGGCGGGAATGGGCGTGGCTAAAGGGGGAATGGGCGGGGCCAAGGGCGGGGGTGGGCGGGCTAAGGGCGGAGTGGGCGGGGCTAAAGCCGGAAGGGGCGGGGCTAAAGGGGGGGGCTTGCCGGGGCTCTAGGGGCCGTAGGGGGGAGGCTAAAAGGGGAATGGGCGAGGCAGAATCGTGTATGGGCAGGGCTAAAGGGGGAAAGGCCGTGGCTGAAGGCGGAATGGGCGTGGCTAAAGGGGGGAATGGGCGGGGCCAAGGGCGGGGTGGGCGGGACGAAGGGCGGAGTGGGCGGGGCTAAAGCCGGAGTGGGCGGGGCTAAAGCCGGAAGGGGCGGGGCTAAAGGGGGGGGGCTTGCCGGGGCTCTAGGGCCGTAGGGGGGGAGGCTAAAAGGGGAATGGGCGAGGCAGAATCGTGTATGGGCAGGGCTAAAGGGGGAAAAGGCCGTGGCTGAAGGCGGAATGGGCGTGGCTAAAGGGGGAATGGGCGGGGGTGGGCGGGGCTAAGGGCGGGGTGGGCGGGGCTAAAGCCGGAAGGGGCGGGGCTAAAGCCGGAAGGGGCGGGGCTAAAGGGGGGGGGGGCTTGCCGGGGCTCTAGGGGCCGTAGGGGGGAGGCTAAAAGGGGAATGGGTGAGGCAGAATCGTGTATGGGCAGGGCTAAAGGGGGAAAGGCCGTGGCTGAAGGGCGGATATGGGCGTGGCTAAAGGGGGAATGGGCGGGGCCAAGGGCGGGGTGGGCGGGGCTAAGGGCGGAGTGGGCGGGGCTAAAGCAGGAAGGGGCGGGGCTAAAGCCGGAAGGGGCGGGGCTAAGGGGGGGGGGGGGCTTGCCGGGGCTCTAGGGGCCGTAGGGGAGAGGCTAAAAGGGGAATGGGCGAGGCAGAATCGTGTATGGGCAGGGCTAAAGGGGGAAAGGCCGTGGCTGAAGGCGGAATGGGCGTGGCTAAAGGGGGAATGGGCGGGGCCAAGGGCGGGGTGGGCGGGGCTAAAGCCGGAAGGGGCGGGGGCTAAAGCCGGAAGGGGCGGAGCTAAAGCCGGAAGGGGGCGGGGCTAAGGGGGGGGGGCTTGCCGGGGCTCTAGGGGCCGTAGGGGGGAGGCTAAAAGGGGAATGGGCGAGGCAGGAATGGTGTATGGGCAGGGCTAAAGGGGGAAAGGCCGTGGCTGAAGGCGGAATGGGCGTGGCTAAAGGGGGAATGGGCGGGGGCCAAGGGCGGGGTGGGCGGGGCTAAGGGCGGAGTGGGTGGGGCTAAAGCCGGAAGGGGCGGGGCTAAAGCCGGGAAAGGCGGGGCTAAAGGGGGGGGGCTTGCCGGGGCTCTACGGGCCGTAGGGGGGAGGCTAAAAGGGGAATGGGCGAGGCAGAATGGTGTATGGGCAGGGCTAAAGGGGGAAAGGCCGTGGCTGAAGGCGGAATGGGCGTGGCTAAAGGGGGAATGGGCGGGGCCAAGGGCGGGGTGGGCGGGGGCTAAGGGCGGAGTGGGCGGGGCTAAGGGCGGAGTGGGCGGGGCTAAAGCCGGAAGGGGCCGGGGCTAAAGGGGGGGGGCTTGCCGGGGCTCTAGGGGCCGTAGGGGGGAGGCTAAAAGGGGAATGGGCGAGGCAGAATCGTGTATGGACAGGGCTAAAGGGGGAAAGGCCGTGGCTGAAGGCGGAATGGGCGTGGCTAAAGGGGGAAAGGGCGGGGGCCAAGGGCGGGGTGGGCGGGGCTAAGGGCGGGGTGGGGCGGGGGCTAAGGGCGGAGTGGGCGGGGCTAAAGCCGGAAGGGGCGGGGCTAAAAGCGGGGGAAGCTTGCCGGGGCTCTCGGGGCCGTAGGGGGGAGGCTAAAAGGGGAATGGGCGAGGCAGAATGGTGTATGGGCAGGGCTAAAGGGGAAAGGCCGTGGCTGAAGGCGGAATGGGCGTGGCTAAAGGGGGAATGGGCGGGGCCAAGGGCGGGGTGGGGCGGGGCTAAGGGCGGAGTGGGCGGGGCTAAAGCAGGAAGGGGCGGGGGCTAAAGCCGGAAGGGGCGGGGCTAAAGGGGGGGGGCTTGCCGGGGCTCTAGGGGCCGTAGGGGGGAGGCCCAAAGGGGAATGGGCGAGGCAGAATCGTGTATGGGCAGGGCTAAAGGGGGAAAGGCCGTGGCTGAAGGCGGAATGGGCGTGGCTAAAGGGGGAATGGGCGGGGCCAAGGGCGGGGGCTAAGGGCGGAGTGGGCGGGGCTAAAGCCGGAAGGGCGGGGCTAAAGCCGGAAGAGGCGGGGCTAAAGAGGGGGGGGGGGCTTGCCGGGGCTCTAGGGGCCGTAGGGGGGAGGCTAAAAGGGGAATGGGCGAGGCAGAATCGTGTATGGGCAGGGCTAAAGGGGGAAAGGCGTGGCTGAAGGCGGGATGGGCGTGGCTCAAGGGGGAATGGGCGGGGCCAAGGGCGGGGTGGGCGGGGCTAAGGGCGGAGTGGGCGGGGCTAAAGGCGGAGTGGGGCGGGGCTAAAGCCGGAAGGGGCGGGGGCTAAAGGGGGGGGCTTGCCGGGGCTCTAGGGGCCGTAGGGGGGAGGCTAAAAGGGGAATGGGCGAGGCAGAATGGTGTATGGGCAGGGCTAAAGGGGGGAAAGGCCGTGGCTGAAGGCGGAATGGGCGTGGCTAAAGGGGGAATGGGCGGGGCCAAGGGCGGGGTGGGCGGGGCTAAGGGGCGGAGTGGGCGGGGGCTAAAGCCGGAAGGGGCGGGGCTAAAGGGGGGGGCTTGCCGGGGGCTCTAGGGGCCGTAGGGGGGGAGGCTAAAAGGGGAATGGGCGAGGCAGAATGGTGTATGGGCAGGGCTAAAGGGGGGAAAGGCCGTGGCTGAAGGCGGAATGGGCGTGGCTAAAGGGGGGAATGGGCGGGGCCAAGGGCGGGGGTGGGCGGGGGCTAAAGCCGGAACGGGCGGGGGCTAAAGGGGGGGGGCTTGCCCGGGGCTCTAGGGGCCGTAGGGGGGGAGGCTGAAAGGGGGAATGGGCGAGGCAGAATCGTGTATGGGCAGGGCTAAAGGGGGAAAGGCCGTGGCTGAAGGCGGAATGGGCGTGGCTAAAGGGGGGAATGGGCGGGGCCAAGGGCGGGGTGGGCGGGGCCAAGGGCGGAGTGGGCGGGGCTAAAGCCGGAAGGGGCGGGGCTAAAGGGGGGGGGGATTGCCGGGGCTCTAGGGGCCGTAGGGGGGAGGCTAAAAGGGGAATGGGCGAGGCAGAATCGTGTATGGGCAGGGCTAAAGGGGGAAAGGCCGTGGCTGAAGGCGGAATGGGCGTGGCTAAAGGGGGAATGGGCGGGGCCAAGGGCGGGGTGGGCGGGGCCAAGGGCGGGGTGGGCGGGGCTAAGGGCGGAGTGGGCGGGGCTAAAGCCGGAGTGGGCGGGGCGAAAGCCGGAAGGGGCGGGGCCAAAGGGGGGGGGCTTGCCGGGGCTCTAGGGGCCGTAGGGGGGAGGCTAAAAGGGGAATGGGCGAGGCAGAATCGTGTATGGGCAGGGCTAAAGGGGGAAAGGCCGTGGCTGAAGGCGGAATGGGCGTGGCTAAAGGGGGAATGGGCGGGGCCAAGGGCGGGGGTGGGCGGGGCTAAGGGCGGAGTGGGCGGGGCTAAAGCCGGAAGGGGCGGGGCTAAAGGGGGGGGCTTGCCGGGGCTCTAGGGCCCGTAGGGGGGAGGCTAAAAGGGGAATGGGCGAGGCAGAATCGTGTATGGGCAGGGCTAAAGGGGGAAAGGCCGTGGCTGAAGGCGGAATGGGCGTGGCTAAAGGGAAAATGGGCGGGGCCAAGGGCGGGGTGGGCGGGGCTAAGGGCGGGGTGGGCGGGGCTAAAGCCGGAAGGGGCGGGGCTAAAGCCGGAAGGGGCGGGGCTAAGGGGGGGGCTTGCCGGGGCTCTAGGGGCCGTAGGGGGGAGGCTAAAAGGGGAATGGGCGAGGCAGAATCGTGTATGGGCAGGGCTAAAGGGGGAAAGGCCGTGGCTGAAGGCGGAATGGGCGTGGCTAAAGGGGGAATGGGCGGGGCCAAGGGCGGGGTGGGCGGGGCCAAGGGCGGGGTGGGCGGGGCTAAGGGCGGAGTGGGCGGGGCTAAAGCCGGAAGGGGCGGGGCTAAAGGGGGGGGCTTGCCGGGCCTGTGTATGGGCAGGGCTAAAGGGGGAAAGGCCGTGGCTGAAGGCGGAATGGGCGTGGCTAAAGGGAAAATGGGCGGGGCCAAGGGCGCGGTGGGCGGGGCTAAGGGCGGAGTGGGCGGGGCTAAAGCCGGAAGGGGCGGGGCTAAGGGGGGGGGCTTGCCGGGGCTCTAGGGGCCGTAGGGGGGAGGCTAAAAGGGGAATGGGCGAGGCAGAATCGTGTATGGGCAGGGCTAAAGGGGGAAAGGCCGTGGCTGAAGGCGGAATGGGCGTGGCTAAAGGGGGAATGGGCGGGGCCAAGGGCGGGGTGGGCGGGGCTAAGGGCGGAGTGGGCGGGGCTAAAGCCGTAAGGGGCGGGGCTAAAGCCGGAAGGGGCGGGGCTAAGGGGGGGGGGCTTGCGGGGCTCTAGGGGCCGTAGGGGGAGGCTAAAAGGGGAATGGGCGAGGCAGAATCGTGTATGGGCAGGGCTAAAGGGGGAAAGGCCGTGGCTAAAGGCGGAATGGGCGTGGCTAAAAGGAAAATGGGCGGGGCCAAGGGCGGGGTGGGCGGGGCTAAGGGCGGAGTGGGCGGGGCTAAAGCCGGAAGGGGCGGGGCTAAAGCAGGAAGGGGCGGGGCTAAAGGGGGGGGGGCTTGCCGGGGCTCTAGGGGCCGTAGGGGGGAGGCTAAAAGGGGAATGGGCGAGGCAGAATCGTGTATGGGCAGGGCTAAAGGGGGAAAGGCCGTGGCTGAAGGCGGAATGGGCGTGGCTAAAGGGGGAATGGGCGGGGCCAAGGGCGGGGTGGGCGGGGCTAAGGGCGGAGTGGGCGGGGCTAAGGGCGGAGTGGGCGGGACTAAAGCCGGAAGGGGCGGGGCTAAAGGGGGGGGGCTTGCGGGGCTCTAGGGGCCGTAGGGGGGAGGCTAAAAAGGGGAATGGGCGAGGCAGAATCGTGTATGGGCAGGGCTAAAGGGGAAAGGCCGTGGCTGAAGGCGGAATGGGCGTGGCTAAAGGGGGAATGGGCGGGGCCAAGGGCGGGGTGGGCGGGGCTAAGGGCGGAGTGGGCGGGGCTAAAGCAGGAAGGGGCGGGGCTAAAGGGGGGGGCTTGCCGGGCTCTATAGGGGCCGTAGGGGGGAGGCTAAAAGGGGAATGGGCGAGGCAGAATGGTGTATGGGCAGGGCTAAAGGGGGAAAGGCCGTGGCTGAAGGCGGAATGGGCGTGGCTAAAGGGGGAATGGGCGGGGCCAAGGGCGGAGTGGGCGGGGCTAAGGGCGGAGTGGGCGGGGCTAAAGCCGGAAGGGGCGGGGCTAAAGGGGGGGGCCTTGCCGGGGCTCTAGGGGCCGTAGGGGGGAGGCTAAAAGGGGAATGGGCGAGGCAGAATCGTGTATGGGCAGGGCTAAAGGGGAAAGGCCGTGCTGAAGGCGGAATGGGCGTGGCTAAAGGGGGAATGGGCGGGGCCAAGGGCGGGGTGGGCGGGGCTAAGGGCGGAGTGGGCGGGGCTAAAGCCGGAAGGGGCGGGGCTAAAGGGGGAGGCTTGCCGGGGCTCTAGGGGCCGTAGGGGGAGGCTAAAAGGGGAATGGGCGAGGCAGAATCGTGTATGGGCAGGGCTAAAGGGGGAAAGGCCGTGGCTGAAGGCGGAATGGGCGTGGCTAAAGGGGGAATGGGCGGGGCCAAGGGCGGGGTGGGCGGGGCTAAGGGCGGAGTGGGCGGGGCTAAAGCCGGAGTGGGCGGGGCGAAAGCCGGAAGGGGCGGGGCTAAAGGGGGGGGGCTTGCCGGGGCTCTAGGGGCCGTAGGGGGGAGGCTAAAAGGGGAATGGGCAAGGCAGAATCGTGTATGGGCAGGGCTAAAGGGGGAAAGGCCGTGGCTGAAGGCGGAATGGGCGTGGCTAAAGGGGGAATGGGCGGGGCCAAGGGCGGGGTGGGCGGGGCTAAGGGCGGAGTGGGCGGGGCTAAAGCCGGAAGGGGCGGGGCTAAAGGGGGGGGGCTTGCCGGGGCTCTAGGGGCCGTAGGGGGGAGGCTAAAAGGGGAATGGGCGAGGCAGAATCGTGTATGGGCAGGGCTAAAGGGGGAAAGGCCGTGGCTGAAGGCGGAATGGGCGTGGCTAAAGGGGGAATGGGCGGGGCCAAGGGCGGGGTGGGCGGGGCTAAGGGCGGAGTGGGCGGGGCTAAAGCCGGAAGGGGCGGGGCTAAGCAGGAAGGGGCGGGGCTAAAGGGGGGGGCTTGCCGGGGCTCTAGGGGCTGTAGGGGGGGAGGTTAAAAGGGGAATGGGCGAGGCAGAATCGTGTATGGGCAGGGCTAAAGGGGGAAAGGCCGTGGCTGAAGGCGGAATGGGCGTGGCTAAAGGGGGAATGGGCGGGGCCAAGGGCGGGGTGGGCGGGGCTAAAGCCGTAAGGGGCGGGGCTAAAGCCGGAAAGGGCGGGGCTAAAGCCGGAAGGGGCAGGGCGAAAGCCGGAAGGGGCGGGGCTAAAGGGGGGGGGCTTGCCGGGGCTCTAGGGGCCGTAGGGGGGAGGCTAAAAGGGGAATGGGCGAGGCAGAATCGTGTATGGGCAGGGCTAAAGGGGGAAAGGCGTGGCTGAAGGCGGAATGGGCGTGGCTAAAGGGGGAATGGGCGGGGCCAAGGGCGGGGTGGGCGGGGCTAAGGGCGGAGTGGGCGGGGCTAAAGCCGGAAGGGGCGGGGCGAAAGCCGGAAGGGGCGGGGCTAAAGGGGGGGGGCTTGCCGGGCTCTAGGGGCCGTAGGGGGGGAGGCTAAAAGGGAGAATGGGCGAGGCAGAATCGTGTATGGGCAGGGCTAAAGGGGGAAAGGCCGTGGCTGAAGGCGGAATGGGCGTGGCTAAAGGGGGGAATGGGCGGGGCCAAGGGCGGGGTGGGCGGGGCTAAGGGCGGAGTGGGCGGGGCTAAAGACGGAAGGGGCGGGCTAAAGGGGGGGGGCTTGCCGGGGCTCTAGGGGCCGTAGGGGGAGGCTAAAAGGGGAATGGGCGAGGCAGAATCGTGTATGGGCAGGGCTAAAGGGGGAAAGGCCGTGGCTGAAGGCGGAATGGGCGTGGCTAAAGGGGGAATGGGCGGGGCCAAGGGCGGAGTGGGCGGGGCTAAGGGCGGAGTGGGCGGGGCTAAAGCCGGAAGGGGCGGGGCTAAAGGGGGGGGCCTTGCCGGGGCTCTAGGGGCCGTAGGGGGGGAGGCTAAAAGGGGAATGGGCGAGGCAGAATCGTGTATGGGCAGGGCTCAAGGGGGAAAGGCCGTGGCTGAAGGCGGAATGGGCGTGGCTAAAGGGGGAATGGGCGGGGCCAAGGGCGGGGTGGGCGGGGCTAAGGGCGGAGTGGGCGGGGCTAAAGCCGGAAGGGGCGGGGCTAAAGGGGGGGGCTTGCCGGGGCTCTAGGGGCCGTAGGGGGGAGGCTAAAAGGGGAATGGGCGAGGCAGAATGGTGTATGGGCAGGGCTAAAGGGGGAAAGGCCGTGGCTGAAGGCGGAATGGGCGTGGCTAAAGGGGGAATGGGCGGGGCCAAGGGCGGGGTGGCCGGGGCCAAGGGCGGAGTGGGCGGGGCTAAAGCCGGAGTGGGCGGGGCGAAAGCCGGAAGGGGCGGGGCTAAAGGGGGGGGGCTTGCCGGGGCTCTAGGGGCCGTAGGGGGGAGGCTAAAAGGGGAATGGGCAAGGCAGAATCGTGTATGGGCAGGGCTAAAGGGGGAAAGGCCGTGGCTGAAGGCGGAATGGGCGTGGCTAAAGGGGGAATGGGCGGGGCCAAGGGCGGAGTGGGCGGGGCTAAGGGCGGAGTGGGCGGGGCTAAAGCCGGAAGGGGCGGGGCTAAAGGGGGGGGCTTGCCGGGGCTCTAGGGGCCGTAGGGGGGAGGCTAAAAGGGGAATGGGCGAGGCAGAATCGTGTATGGGCAGGGCTAAAGGGGGAAAGGCCGTGGCTGAAGGCGGAATGGGCGTGGCTAAAGGGGGAATGGGCGGGGCCAAGGGCGGGGTGGGCGGGGCCAAGGGCGGGGTGGGCGGGGCTAAGGGCGGAGTGGGCGGGGCGAAAGCGGAAGGGGCGGGGCTAAAGGGGGGGGCTTGCCGGGGCTCTAGGGGCCGTAGGGGGGAGGCTAAAAGGGGAATGGGGCGAGGCAGAATCGTGTATGGGCAGGGCTAAAGGGGGAAAGGCCGTGGCTGAAGGCGGAATGGGCGTGGCTAAAGGGGGAATGGGCGGGGCCAAGGGCGGGGTGGGCGGGGCTAAGGCGGAGTGGGCGGGGCTAAAGACGGAAGGGGCGGGGCTAAAGGGGGGGGGCTTGCCGGGGCTCTAGGGGCCGTAGGGGGGAGGCTAAAAGGGGAATGGGCGAGGCAGAATCGTGTATGGGCAGGGCTAAAGGGGGAAAGGCCGTGGCTGAAGGCGGAATGGGCGTGGCTAAAGGGAAAATGGGCGGGGCCAAGGGCGGGGTGGGCGGGGCTAAGGGCGGAGTGGGCGGGGCTAAAGCAGGAAGGGGCGGGGCTAGAGCCGGAAGGGGCGGGGCTAAAGGGGGGGGCTTGCCGGGGCTCTAGGGGCCGTAGGGGGGAGGCTAAAAGGGGAATGGGCGAGGCAGAATCGTGTATGGGCAGGGCTAAAGGGGGAAAGGCCGTGGCTGAAGGCGGAATGGGCGTGGCTAAAGGGGGAATGGGCGGGGCCAAGGGCGGGGTGGGCGGGGCTAAGGGCGGAGTGGGCGGGGCTAAAGCCGGAAGGGGCGGGGCTAAAGCAGGAAGGGGCGGGGCTAAAGGGGGGGGCTTGCCGGGGCTCTAGGGGCCGTAGGGGGGAGGCTAAAAGGGGAATGGGCAAGGCAGAATCGTGTATGGGCAGGGCTAAAGGGGGAAAGGCCGTGGCTGAAGGCGGAATGGGCGTGGCTAAAGGGGGAATGGGCGGGGCCAAGGGCGGGGTGGGCGGGGCTAAGGGCGGAGTGGGCGGGGCTAAAGCCGGAAGGGGCGGGGCGAAAGCCGGAAGGGGCGGGGCTAAAGGGGGGGGGCTTGCCGGGGCTCTAGGGGCCGTAGGGGGGAGGCTAAAAGGGGAATGGGCGAGGCAGAATCGTGTATGGGCAGGGCTAAAGGGGGAAAGGCCGTGGCTGAAGGCGGAATGGGCGTGGCTAAAGGGGGAATGGGCGGGGCCAAGGGCGGGGTGGGCGGGGCTTAAGGGCGGAGTGGGCGGGGCTAAAGCCGGAAGGGGCGGGGCGAAAGCCGGAAGGGGCGGGGCTAAAGGGGGGGGGCTTGCCGGGGCTCTAGGGGCCGTAGGGGGGAGGCTAAAAGGGGAATGGGCGAGGCAGAATCGTGTATGGGCAGGGCTAAAGGGGGAAAGGCCGTGGCTGAAGGCGGAATGGGCGTGGCTAAAGGGGGAATGGGCGGGGCCAAGGGCGGGGTGGGCGGGGCTAAGGGCGGAGTGGGCGGGGCTAAAGACGGAAGGGGCGGGGCTAAAGGGGGGGGGCTTGCCGGGGCTCTAGGGGCCGTAGGGGGGAGGCTAAAAGGGGAATGGGCGAGGCAGAATCGTGTATGGGCAGGGCTAAAGGGGGAAAGGCCGTGGCTGAAGGCGGAATGGGCGTGGCTAAAGGGGGAATGGGCGGGGCCAAGGGCGGGGTGGGCGGGGCTAAAGCCGGAAGGGGCGGGGCCAAAGCCGGAAGGGGCGGGGCTAAAGGGGGGGCTTGCCGGGGCTCTAGGGGCCGTAGGGGGGAGGCTAAAAGGGGAATGGGCGAGGCAGAATCGTGTATAGGCAGGGCTAAAGGGGGAAAGGCCGTGGCTGAAGGCGGAATGGGCGTGGCTAAAGGGGGAATGGGCGGGGCCAAGGGCGGGGTGGGCGGGGCTAAGGGCGGAGTGGGCGGGGCTAAAGCCGGAAGGGGCGGGGCGAAAGCCGGAAAGGGCGGGGCTAAAGGGGGGGGCCTTGCCGGGGCTCTAGGGGCCGTAGGGGGGAGGCTAAAAGGGGAATGGGCGAGGCAGAATCGTGTATGGGCAGGGCTAAAGGGGGAAAGGCCGTGGCTGAAGGCGGAATGGGCGTGGCTAAAGGGGGAATGGGCGGGGCCAAGGGCGGGGTGGGCGGGGCTAAGGGCGGAGTGGGCGGGGCTAAAGCCGGAGTGGGCGGGGCGAAAGCCGGAAGGGGCGGGGGCTAAAGGGGGGGGGCTTGCCGGGGCTCTAGGGGCCGTAGGGGGGAGGCTAAAAGGGGAATGGGCAAGGCAGAATCGTGTATGGGCAGGGCTAAAGGGGGAAAGGCCGTGGCTGAAGGCGGAATGGGCGTGGCTAAAGGGGGAATGGGCGGGGCCAAGGGCGGGGTGGGCGGGGCCAAGGGCGGAGTGGGCGGGGCTAAATCCGGAAGGGGCGGGGCTAAAGGAGGGGGCTTGCCGGGGCTCTAGGGGCCGTAGGGGGGAGGCTAAAAGGGGAATGGGCGAGGCAGAATCGTGTATAGGCAGGGCTAAAGGGGGAAAGGCCGTGGCTGAAGGCGGAATGGGCGTGGCTAAAGGGGGAATGGGCGGGGCCAAGGGCGGGGTGGGCGGGGCTAAGGGCGGAGTGGGCGGGGCTAAAGCCGGAAGGGGCGGGGCTAAAGCAGGAAGGGGCGGGGCTAAAGGGGGGGGGCCTGCCGGGGCTCTAGGGGCCGTAGGGGGGAGGCTAAAAGGGGAATGGGCGAGGCAGAATCGTGTATGGGCAGGGCTAAAGGGGGAAAGGCCGTGGCTGAAGGCGGAATGGGCGTGGCTAAAGGGGGAATGGGCGGGGCCAAGGGCGGGGTGGGCGGGGCTAAGGGCGGAGTGGGCGGGGCTAAAGCAGGAAGGGGCGGGGCTAAAGGGGGGGGCTTGCCGGGGCTCTAGGGGCCGTAGGGGGGAGGCTAAAAGGGGAATGGGCGAGGCAGAATCGTGTATGGGCAGGGCTAAAGGGGGAAAGGCCGTGGCTAAAGGCGGAATGGGCGTGGCTAAAGGGAAAATGGGCGGGGCCAAGGGCGGGGTGGGCGGGGCCAAGGGCGGGGTGGGCGGGGCTAAAGCAGGAAGGGGCGGGGCTAAAGCCGGAAGGGGCGGGGCTAAAGGGGGGGGGCTTGCCGGGGCTCTAGGGGCCGTAGGGGGGGAGGCTAAAAGGGGAATGGGCGAGGCAGAATCGTGTATGGGCAGGGCTAAAGGGGGAAAGGCCGTGGCTGAAGGCGGAATGGGCGTGGCTAAAGGGGGAATGGGCGGGGCCAAGGGCGGGGGTGGGCGGGGCCAAGGGCGGGGTGGGCGGGGCTAAGGGCGGAGTGGGCGGGGCTAAGGGCGGAAGGGGCGGGGCTAAAGCCGGAAGGGGCGGGGCTAAAGGGGGGGGCTTGCCGGGGCTCTAGGGGCCGTAGGGGGGGAGGCTAAAAGGGGGAATGGGCGAGGCAGAATCGTGTATGGGCAGGGCTAAATGGGGAAAGGCGGTGGCTGAAGGCGGAATGGGCGTGGCTAAAGGGGGAATGGGCGGGGCCAAGGGCGGGGTGGGCGGGGCTAAAGCCGGAAGGGGCGGGGCTAAAGCCGGAAGGGGCGGGGCTAAAGCCGGAAGGGGCGGGGCTAAAGGGGGGGGTTGCCGGGGCTCTAGGGGCCGTAGGGGGGAGGCTAAAAGGGGAATGGGCAAGGCAGAATCGTGTATGGGCAGGGCTAAAGGGGGGAAAGGCCGTGGCTGAAGGCGGAATGGGCGTGGCTAAAGGGGGAATGGGCGGGGCCAAGGGCGGGGTGGGCGGGGCCAAGGGCGGAGTGGGCGGGGCTAAAGCCGGAAGGGGCGGGGCTAAAGGGGGGGGCTTGCCGGGGCTCTAGGGGCCGTAGGGGGGAGGCTAAAAGGGGAATGGGCGAGGCAGAATCGTGTATGGGCAGGGCTAAAGGGGGAAAGGCCGTGGCTGAAGGCGGAATGGGCGTGGCTAAAGGGGGAATGGGCGGGGCCAAGGGCGGGGTGGGCGGGGCTAAGGGCGGAGTGGGCGGGGCTAAAGCCGGAGTGGGCGGGGCTAAAGCCGGAAGGGGCGGGGCTAAAGGGGGGGCTTGCCGGGGCTCTAGGGGCCGTAGGGGGGAGGCTAAAAGGGGAATGGGCGAGGCAGAATCGTGTATGGGCAGGGCTAAAGGGGGAAAGGCCGTGGCTGAAGGCGGAATGGGCGTGGCTAAAGGGGGAATGGGCGGGGCCAAGGGCGGGGTGGGCGGGGCTAAAGCCGGAAGGGGCGGGGCTAAAGCCGGAAGGGGCGGGGCTAAAGCCGGAAGGGGCGGGGCTAAGGGGGGGGGCTTGCCGGGGCTCTAGGGGCCGTAGGGGGGAGGCTAAAAGGGGAATGGGCGAGGCAGAATCGTGTATGGGCAGGGCTAAAGGGGGAAAGGCCGTGGCTGAAGGCGGAATGGGCGTGGCTAAAGGGGGAATGGGCGGGGCCAAGGGCGGGGTGGGCGGGGCTAAGGGCGGAGTGGGCGGGGCTAAGGGCGGAAGGGGCGGGGCTAAAGCCGGAAGGGGCGGGGCTAAAGGGGGGGGGCTTGCCGGGGCTCTAGGGGCCGTAGGGGGGAGGCTAAAAGGGGAATGGGCGAGGCAGAATCGTGTATGGGCAGGGCTAAAGGGGGAAAGGCCGTGGCTGAAGGCGGAATGGGCGTGGCTAAAGGGGGAATGGGCGGGGCCAAGGGCGGGGTGGGCGGGGCTAAGGGCGGAGTGGGCGGGGCTAAAGCCGGAGTGCGCGGGGCGAAAGCCGGAAGGGGCGGGGCTAAAGGGGGGGGGCTTGCCGGGGCTCTAGGGGCCGTAGGGGGGAGGCTAAAAGGGGAATGGGCGAGGCAGAATCGTGTATGGGCAGGGCTAAAGGGGGAAAGGCCGTGGCTGAAGGCGGAATGGGCGTGGCTAAAGGGGGAATGGGCGGGGCCAAGGGCGGGGTGGGCGGGGCTAAGGGCGGAGTGGGCGGGGCTAAAGACGGAAGGGGCGGGGCTAAAGGGGGGGGGCTTGCCGGGGCTCTACGGGCCGTAGGGGGGAGGCTAAAAGGGGAATGGGCGAGGCAGAATCGTGTATGGGCAGGGCTAAAGGGGGAAAGGCCGTGGCTGAAGGCGGAATGGGCGTGGCTAAAGGGGGAATGGGCGGGGCCAAGGGCGGGGTGGGCGGGGCTAAGGGCGGAGTGGGCGGGGCTAAAGGCGGAAGGGGCGGGGCTAAAGCCGGAAGGGGCGGGGCTAAAGGGGGGGGCTTGCCGGGGCTCGAGGGGCCGTAGGGGGGAGGCTAAAAGGGGAATGGGCGAGGCAGAATCGTGTATGGGCAGGGCTCAAGGGGGAAAGGCCGTGGCTGAAGGCGGAATGGGCGTGGCTAAAGGGGGAAGGGGCGGGGCCAAGGGCGCGGTGGGCGGGGCCAAGGGCGGGGTGGGCGGGGCTAAGGGCGGAGTGGGCGGGGCTAAAGCCGGAAGGGGCGGGGCTATAGCAGGAAGGGGCGGGGCTAAAGGGGGGGGCTTGCCGGGGCTCTAGGGGCCGTAGGGGGGAGGCTAAAAGGGGAATGGGCGAGGCAGAATCGTGTATGGGCAGGGCTAAAGGGGGAAAGGCCGTGGCTGAAGGCGGAATGGGCGTGGCTAAAGGGGGAATGGGCGGGGCCAAGGGCGGGGTGGGCGGGGCTAAGGGCGGAGTGGGCGGGGCTAAAGCCGGAAGGGGCGGGGCTAAAGGGGGGGGCTTGCCGGGGCTCTAGGGGCCGTAGGGGGGAGGCTAAAAGGGGAATGGGCGAGGCAGAATCGTGTATGGGCAGGGCTCAAGGGGGAAAGGCCGTGGCTGAAGGCGGAATGGGCGTGGCTAAAGGGGAATGGGCGGGGCCAAGGGCGGGGTGGGCGGGGCTAAGGGCGGAGTGGGCGGGGCTAAAGCCGGAAGGGGCGGGGCTAAAGGGGGGGGCTTGCCGGGGCTCTAGGGGCCGTAGGGGGGAGGCTAAAAGGGGAATGGGCGAGGCAGAATCGTGTATGGGCAGGGCTAAAGGGGGAAAGGCCGTGGCTGAAGGCGGAATGGGCGTGGCTAAAGGGAAAATGGGCGGGGCCAAGGGCGGGGTGGGCGGGGCTAAGGGCGGAGTGGGCGGGGCTAAAGCCGGAAGGGGCGGGGCTAAAGCCGGAAGGGGCGGGGCTAAAGGGGGGGGCTTGCCGGGGCTCTAGGGGCCGTAGGGGGGAGGCTAAAAGGGGAATGGGCGAGGCAGAATCGTGTATGGGCAGGGCTAAAGGGGGAAAGGCCGTGGCTGAAGGCGGAATGGGCGTGGCTAAAGGGGGAATGGGCGGGGCCAAGGGCGGGGTGGGCGGGGCTAAGGGCGGAGTGGGCGGGGCTAAAGCCGGAAGGGGCGGGGCTAAAGCCGGAAGGGGCGGGGCTAAAGGGGGGGGCTTGCCGGGGCTCTAGGGGCCGTAGGGGGGAGGCTAAAAGGGGAATGGGCGAGGCAGAATCATCTATGGGCAGGGCTAAAGGGGGAAAGGCCGTGGCTGAAGGCGGAATGGGCGTGGCTAAAGGGGGAATGGGCGGGGCCAAGGGCGGGGTGGGCGGGGCTAAGGGCGGGGTGGGCGGGGCTAAAGCCGGAAGGGGCGGGGCTAAAGGGGGGGGCTTGCCGGGGCTCTAGGGGCCGTAGGGGGGAGGCTAAAAGGGGAATGGGCGAGGCAGAATCGTGTATGGGCAGGGCTAAAGGGGGAAAGGCCGTGGCTGAAGGCGGAATGGGCGTGGCTAAAGGGGGAATGGGCGGGGCCAAGGGCGGGGTGGGCGGGGCTAAGGGCGGAGTGGGCGGGGCTAAAGCCGGAAGGGGCGGGGCTAAAGGGGGGGGCTTGCCGGGGCTCTAGGGGCCGTAGGGGGGAGGCTAAAAGGGGAATGGGTGAGGCAGAATCGTGTATGGGCAGGGCTAAAGGGGGAAAGGCCGTGGCTGAAGGCGGAATGGGCGTGGCTAAAGGGGGAATGGGCGGGGCCAAGGGCGGGGTGGGCGGGGCGAAGGGCGGAGTGGGCGGGGCTAAAGCCGGAGTGGGCGGGGCTAAAGCCGGAAGGGGCGGGGCTAAAGGGGGGGGCTTGCCGGGGCTCTAGGGGCCGTAGGGGGGAGGCTAAAAGGGGAATGGGCGAGGCAGAATCGTGTATGGGCAGGGCTAAAGGGGGAAAGGCCGTGGCTGAAGGCGGAATGGGCGTGGCTAAAGGGGGAATGGGCGGGGGCCAAGGGCGGGGCGGGCGGGGCTAAGGGCGGAGTGGGCGGGGCTAAGGGCGGAGTGGGCGGGGCTAAAGCCGGAAGGGGCGGGGCTAAAAGCGGGGGAAGCTTGCCGGGGCTCTCGGGGCCGTAGGGGGGAGGCTAAAAGGGGAATGGGCGAGGCAGAATGGTGTATGGGCAGGGCTAAAGGGGGAAAGGCCGTGGCTGAAGGCGGAATGGGCGTGCCTAAGGGGGAATGGGCGGGGCCAAGGGCGGGGGTGGGCGGGGCTAAGGGCGGAGTGGGCGGGGCTAAAGCCGGAAGGGGCGAGGCTAAAGCCGGAAGGGGCGGGGCTAAAGGGGGGGGCTTGCCGGGGCTCTAGGGGCCGTAGGGGGGAGGCTCAAAGGGGAATGGGCGAGGCAGAATCGTGTATGGGCAGGGCTAAAGGGGGAAAGGCCGTGGCTGAAGGCGGAATGGGCGTGGCTAAAGGGGGAATGGGCGGGGCTAAGGGCGGAGTGGGCGGGGCTAAAGCCGGAAGGGGCGGGGCTAAAGCCGGAAGGGGCGGGGCTAAAGGGGGGGGGGGGCTTGCCGGGGCTCTAGGGGCCGTAGGGGGGAGGCTAAAAGGGGAATGGGTGAGGCAGAATCGTGTATGGGCAGGGCTAAAGGGGGAAAGGCCGTGGCTGAAGGCGGAATGGGCGTGGCTAAAGGGGAAATGGGCGTGGCCAAGGGCGGGGTGGGCGGGGCTAAGGGCGGAGTGGGCGGGGCTAAAGCAGGAAGGGGCGGGGCTAAAGCCGGAAGGGGCGGGGCTAAGGGGAATGGGGGGGGCTTGCCGGGGCTCTAGGGGCCGTAGGGGAGAGGCTAAAAGGGGAATGGGCGAGGCAGAATCGTGTATGGGCAGGGCTAAAGGGGGAAAGGCCGTGGCTGAAGGCGGAATGGGCGTGGCTAAAGGGGGAATGGGCGGGGCCAAGGGCGGGGTGGGCGGGGCTAAAGCCGGAAGGGGCGGGGCTAAGGGCGGAGTGGGCGGGGCTAAAGCCGGAAGGGGCGGGGCTAAGGGGGGGGGCTTGCCGGGGCTCTAGGGGCCGTAGGGGGGAGGCTAAAAGGGGAATGGGCGAGGCAGAATGGTGTATGGGCAGGGCTAAAGGGGGAAAGGCCGTGGCTGAAGGCGGAATGGGCGTGGCTAAAGGGGGAATGGGCGGGGCCAAGGGCGGGGTGGGCGGGGCTAAGGGCGGAGTGGGTGGGGCTAAAGCCGGAAGGGGCGGGGCTAAAGCCAGGAAAGGCGGGGCTAAAGGGGGGGGCTTGCCGGGGCTCTACGGGCCGTAGGGGGGAGGCTAAAAGGGGAATGGGCGAGGCAGAATGGTGTATGGGCAGGGCTAAAGGGGGAAAGGCCGTGGCTGAAGGCGGAATGGGCGTGGCTAAAGGGGGAATGGGCGGGGCCAAGGGCAGGGTGGGCGGGGCTAAGGGCGGAGTGGGCGGGGCTAAGGGCGGAGTGGGCGGGGCTAAAGCCGGAAGGGGCGGGGCTAAAGGGGGGGGCTTGCCGGGGCTCTAGGGGCCGTAGGGGGGAGGCTAAAAGGGGAATGGGCGAGGCAGAATCGTGTATGGACAGGGCTAAAGGGGGAAAGGCCGTGGCTGAAGGCGGAATGGGCGTGGCTAAAGGGGGAAAGGGCGGGGCCAAGGGCGGGGTGGGCGGGGCTAAGGGCGGGGTGGGCGGGGCTAAGGGCGGAGTGGGCGGGGCTAAAGCCGGAAGGGGCGGGGCTAAAAGCGGGGGAAGCTTGCCGGGGCTCTCGGGGCCGTAGGGGGGAGGCTAAAAGGGGAATGGGCGAGGCAGAATGGTGTATGGGCAGGGCTAAAGGGGGAAAGGCCGTGGCTGAAGGCGGAATGGGCGTGGCTAAAGGGGGAATGGGCGGGGCCAAGGGCGGGGTGGGCGGGGCTAAGGGCGGAGTGGGCGGGGCTAAAGCCGGAAGGGGCGGGGCTAAAGCCGGAAGGGGCGGGGCTAAAGGGGGGGGGCTTGCCGGGGCTCTAGGGGCCGTAGGGGGGAGGCTCAAAGGGGAATGGGCGAGGCAGAATCGTGTATGGGCAGGGCTAAAGGGGGAAAGGCCGTGGCTGAAGGCGGAATGGGCGTGGCTAAAGGGGGAATGGGCGGGGCCAAGGGCGGGGCTAAGGGCGGAGTGGGCGGGGCTAAAGCCGGAAGGGGCGGGGCTAAAGCCGGAAGGGGCGGGGCTAAAGAGGGGGGGGGCTTGCCGGGGCTCTAGGGGCCGTAGGGGGGAGGCTAAAAGGGGAATGGGCGAGGCAGAATCGTGTATGGGCAGGGCTAAAGGGGGAAAGGCCGTGGCTGAAGGCGGGATGGGCGTGGCTCAAGGGGGAATGGGCGGGGCCAAGGGCGGGGTGGGCGGGGCTAAGGGCGGAGTGGGCGGGGCTAAAGCCGGAAGGGGCGGGGCTAAAGCCGGAAGGGGCGGGGCTAAAGGGGGGGGGGCTTGCCGGGGCTCTAGGGGCCGTAGGGGGGAGGCTAAAAGGGGAATGGGCGAGGCAGAATCGTGTATGGGCAGGGCTAAAGGGGGAAAGGCCGTGGCTGAAGGCGGAATGGGCGTGGCTAAAGGGGGAATGGGCGGGGCCAAGGGCGGGGTGGGCGGGGCTAAGGGCGGAGTGGGCGGGGCTAAAACCGGAAGGGGCGGGGCTAAAGGGGAGGGGCTTGCCGGGGCTCTAGGGGCCGTAGGGGAGAGGCTAAAAGGGGAATGGGCGAGGCAGAATCCTGTATGGGCAGGGCTAAAGGGGGAAAGGCCGTGGCTGAAGGCGGAATGGGCGTGGCTAAAGGGGGAATGGGCGGGGTGGGCGGGGCTAAGGGCGGAGTGGGCGGGGCTAAAGGCGGAAGGGGCGGGGCTAAAGCCGGAAGGGGCGGGGCTAAAGGGGGGGGGATTGCCGGGGCTCTAGGGGCCGTAGGGGGGAGGCTAAAAGGGGAATGGGCGAGGCAGAATCGTGTATGGGCAGGGCTAAAGGGGGAAAGGCCGTGGCTGAAGGCGGAATGGGCGTGGCTAAAGGGGGAATGGGCGGGGCCAAGGGCGGGGTGGGCGGGGCTAAGGGCGGAGTGGGCGGGGCTAAAGCCGGAAGGGGCGGGGCTAAAGCCGGAAGGGGCGGGGCTAAAGGGGGGGGCTTGCGGGGCTCTAGGGGCCGTAGGGGGGAGGCTAAAAGGGGAATGGGCGAGGCAGAATCGTGTATGGGCAGGGCTAAAGGGGGAAAGGCCGTGGCTGAAGGCGGAATGGGCGTGGCTAAAGGGAAAATGGGCGGGGACAAAAGCGCGGTGGGCGGGGCTAAAGGCGGAGTGGGCGGGGCTAAAGCCGGAAGGGGCGGGGCTAAAGGGGGGGGCTTGCCGGGGCTCTAGGGGCCGTAGGGGGGAGGCTAAAAGGGGAATGGGCGAGGCAGAATCGTGTATGGACAGGGCTAAAGGGGGAAAGGCCGTGGCTGAAGGCGGAATGGGCGTGGCTAAAGGGGGAATGGGCGGGGCCAAGGGCGGGGTGGGCGGGGCTAAAGCCGGAAGGGGCGGGGCTAAAGGGGGGGGGCTTGCCGGGGCTGTAGGGGCCGTAGGGGGGAGGCTGAAAGGGGAATGGGCGAGGCAGAATCGTGTATGGGCAGGGCTAAAGGGGGAAAGGCCGTGGCTGAAGGCGGAATGGGCGTGGCTAAAGGGGGAATGGGCGGGGTGGGCGGGGCTAAAGGGCGGAGTGGGCGGGGCTAAAGCCGGAAGGGGCGGGGCTAAAGCCGGAAGGGGCGGGGCTAAAGGGGGTGGGGCTTGCCGCGGCTCTAGGGGCCGTAGGGGGGAGGCTAAAAGGGGAATGGGCGAGGCAGAATCGTGTATGGGCAGGGCTAAAGGGGGAAAGGCCGTGGCTGAAGGCGGAATGGGCGTGGCTAAAGGGGGAATGGGCGGGGCCAAGGGCGGGGTGGGCGGGGCTAAGGGCGGAGTGGGCGGGGCTAAAGCCGGAAGGGGCGGGGCTAAAGCCGGAAGGGGCGGGGCTAAGGGGGGGGGGGCTTGCCGGGGCTCTAGGGGCCGTAGGGGGGAGGCTAAAAGGGGAATGGGCGAGGCAGAATGGTGTATGGGCAGGGCTAAAGGGGGAAAGGCCGTGGCTGAAGGCGGAATGGGCGTGGCTAAAGGGGGAATGGGCGGGGCCAAGCCGGGGTGGGCGGGGCTAAAGGCGGAGTGGGCGGGGCTAAAGCCGGAAGGGGCGGGGCTAAAGGGGGGGGCTTGCCGGGGCTCTAGGGGCCGTAGGGGGGAGGCTAAAAGGGGAATGGGCGAGGCAGAATGGTGTATGGGCAGGGCTAAAGGGGGAAAGGCCGTGGCTGAAGGCGGAATGGGCGTGGCTAAAGGGGGAATGGGCGGGGCCAAGGGCGGGGTGGGCGGGGCTAAAGCCGGAACGGGCGGGGCTAAAGGGGGGGGGCTTGCCGGGGCTCTAGGGGCCGTAGGGGGGAGGCTGAAAGGGGAATGGGCGAGGCAGAATCGTGTATGGGCAGGGCTAAAGGGGGAAAGGCCGTGGCTGAAGGCGGAATGGGCGTGGCTAAAGGGGGAATGGGCGGGGCCAAGGGCGGGGTGGGCGGGGCCAAGGGCGGAGTGGGCGGGGCTAAAGCCGGAAGGGGCGGGGCTAAAGGGGGGGGCTTGCCGGGGCTCTAGGGGCCGTAGGGGGGAGGCTAAAAGGGGAATGGGCGAGGCAGAATCGTGTATGGGCAGGGCTAAAGGGGGAAAGGCCGTGGCTGAAGGCGGAATGGGCGTGGCTAAAGGGAAAATGGGCGGGGCCAAGGGCGGGGTGGGCGGAGCCAAGGGCGGAGTGGGCGGGGCTAAAGCCGGAAGGGGCGGGGCTAAGGGGGGGGGGCTTGCCGGGGCTCTAGGGGCCGTAGGGGGGAAACTAAAAGGGGAATGGGCGAGGCAGAATCGTGTATGGGCAGGGCTAAAGGGGGAAAGGCCGTGGCTGAAGGCGGAATGGGCGTGGCTAAAGGGGGAATGGGCGGGGCCAAGGGCGGGGTGGGCGGGGCCAAGGGCGGGGTGGGCGGGGCTAAGGGCGGAGTGGGCGGGGCTAAAGCCGGAGTGGGCGGGGCGAAAGCCGGAAGGGGCGGGGCCAAAGGGGGGGGGCTTGCCGGGGCTCTAGGGGCCGTAGGGGGGAGGCTAAAAGGGGAATGGGCGAGGCAGAATCGTGTATGGGCAGGGCTAAAGGGGGAAAGGCCGTGGCTGAAGGCGGAATGGGCGTGGCTAAAGGGGGAATGGGCGGGGCCAAGGGCGGGGTGGGCGGGGCTAAGGGCGGAGTGGGCGGGGCTAAAGCCGGAAGGGGCGGGGCTAAAGGGGGGGGGCTTGCCGGGGCTCTAGGGGCCGTAGGGGGGAGGCTAAAAGGGGAATGGGCGAGGCAGAATCGTGTATGGGCAGGGCTAAAGGGGGAAAGGCCGTGGCTGAAGGCGGAATGGGCGTGGCTAAAGGGAAAATGGGCGGGGCCAAGGGCGGGGTGGGCGGGGCTAAGGGCGGGGTGGGCGGGGCTAAAGCCGGAAGGGGCGGGGCTAAAGCCGGAAGGGGCGGGGCTAAGGGGGGGGCTTGCCGGGGCTCTAGGGGCCGTAGGGGGGAGGCTAAAAGGGGAATGGGCGAGGCAGAATCGTGTATGGGCAGGGCTAAAGGGGGAAAGGCCGTGGCTGAAGGCGGAATGGGCGTGGCTAAAGGGGGAATGGGCGGGGCCAAGGGCGGGGTGGGCGGGGCCAAGGGCGGGGTGGGCGGGGCTAAGGGCGGAGTGGGCGGGGCTAAAGCCGGAAGGGGCGGGGCTAAAGGGGGGGGCTTGCCGGGCCTCTAGGGGCCGTAGGGGGGAGGCTAAAAGGGGAATGGGCGAGGCAGAATCGTGTATGGGCAGGGCTAAAGGGGGAAAGGCCGTGGCTGAAGGCGGAATGGGCGTGGCTAAAGGGAAAATGGGCGGGGCCAAGGGCGCGGTGGGCGGGGCTAAGGGCGGAGTGGGCGGGGCTAAAGCCGGAAGGGGCGGGGCTAAGGGGGGGGGCTTGCCGGGGCTCTAGGGGCCGTAGGGGGGAGGCTAAAAGGGGAATGGGCGAGGCAGAATCGTGTATGGGCAGGGCTAAAGGGGGAAAGGCCGTGGCTGAAGGCGGAATGGGCGTGGCTAAAGGGGGAATGGGCGGGGCCAAGGGCGGGGTGGGCGGGGCTAAAGCCGGAAGGGGCGGGGCTAAAGCCGGAAGGGGCGGGGCTAAAGGGGAGGCTTGCCGGGGCTCTAGGGGCCGTAGGGGGGAGGCTAAAAGGGGAATGGGCGAGGCAGAATCGTGTATGGGCAGGGCTAAAGGGGGAAAGGCCGTGGCTGAAGGCGGAATGGGCGTGGCTAAAGGTGGGAATGGGCGGGGCCAAGGGCGGGGTGGGCGGGGCTAAGGGCGGAGTGGGCGGGGCTAAAGCCGGAGTGGGCGGAGCTAAAGCCGGAAGGGGCGGGGCTAAAGGGGGGGGCTTGCCGGGGCTCTAGGGGCCGTAGGGGGGAGGCTAAAAGGGGAATGGGCGAGGCAGAATCGTGTATGGGCAGGGCTAAAGGGGGAAAGGCCGTGGCTGAAGGCGGAATGGGCGTGGCTAAAGGGGGAATGGGCGGGGCCAAGGGCGGGGTGGGCGGGGCTAAGGGCGGAGTGGGCGGGGCTAAAGCCGGAAGGGGCGGGGCTAAAGCCGGAAGGGGCGGGGCTAAGGGGGGGGGGCTTGCCGGGGCTCTAGGGGCCGTAGGGGGGAGGCTAAAAGGGGAATGGGCGAGGCAGAATCGTGTATGGGCAGGGCTAAAGGGGGAAAGGCCGTGGCTGAAGGCGGAATGGGCGTGGCTAAAGGGGGAATGGGCGGGGCCAAGGGCGGGGTGGGCGGGGCTAAGGGCGGAGTGGGCGGGGCTAAAGCCGTAAGGGGCGGGGCTAAAGCCGGAAGGGGCGGGGCTAAGGGGGGGGGGCTTGCCGGGGCTCTAGGGGCCGTAGGGGGGAGGCTAAAAGGGGAATGGGTGAGGCAGAATCGTGTATGGGCAGGGCTAAAGGGGGAAAGGCCGTGGCTAAAGGCGGAATGGGCGTGGCTAAAAGGAAAATGGGCGGGGCCAAGGGCGGGGTGGGCGGGGCTAAGGGCGGAGTGGGCGGGGCTAAAGCCGGAAGGGGCGGGGCTAAAGCCGGAAGGGGCGGGGCTAAAGGGGGGGGCTTGCCGGGGCTCTAGGGGCCGTAGGGGGGAGGCTAAAAGGGGAATGGGCGAGGCAGAATCGTGTATGGGCAGGGCTAAAGGGGGAAAGGCCGTGGCTGAAGGCGGAATGGGCGTGGCTAAAGGGGGAATGGGCGGGGCTAAGGGCGGAGTGGGCGGGGCTAAAGCAGGAAGGGGCGGGGCTAAAGCCGGAAGGGGCGGGGCTAAAGGGGGGGGCTTGCCGGGGCTCTAGGGGCCGTAGGGGGGAGGCTAAAAGGGGAATGGGCGAGGCAGAATCGTGTATGGGCAGGGCTAAAGAAGGAAAGGCCGTGGCTGAAGGCGGAATGGGCGTGGCTAAAGGGGGAATGGGCGGGGCCAAGGGCGGGGTGGGCGGGGCTAAAGCCGGAAGGGGCGGGGCTAAAGCCGGAAGGGGCGGGGCTAAAGGGGGGGCTTGCCGGGGCTCTAGGGGCCGTAGGGGGGAGGCTAAAAGGGGAATGGGCGAGGCAGAATCGTGTATAGGCAGGGCTAAAGGGGGAAAGGCCGTGGCTGAAGGCGGAATGGGCGTGGCTAAAGGGAAAATGGGCGGGGCCAAGGGCGGGGTGGGCGGGGCTAAGGGCGGAGTGGGCGGGGCTAAGGGCGGAGTGGGCGGGGCTAAAGCCGGAAGGGGCGGGGCTAAAGGGGGGGGGGCCTTGCCGGGGCTCTAGGGGCCGTAGGGGGGAGGCTAAAAGGGGAATGGGCGAGGCAGAATCGTGTATGGGCAGGGCTAAAGGGGGAAAGGCCGTGGCTGAAGGCGGAATGGGCGTGGCTAAAGGGGGAATGGGCGGGGCCAAGGGCGGGGTGGGCGGGGCTAAGGGCGGAGTGGGCGGGGCTAAAGCCGGAAGGGGCGGGGCTAAAGGGGGAGGCTTGCCGGGGCTCTAGGGGCCGTAGGGGGGAGGCTAAAAGGGGAATGGGCGAGGCAGAATCGTGTATGGGCAGGGCTAAAGGGGGAAAGGCCGTGGCTGAAGGCGGAATGGGCGTGGCTAAAGGGGGAATGGGCGGGGCCAAGGGCGGGGTGGGCGGGGCTAAGGGCGGAGTGGGCGGGGCTAAAGCCGGAGTGGGCGGGGCGAAAGCCGGAAGGGGCGGGGCTAAAGGGGGGGGGCTTGCCGGGGCTCTAGGGGCCGTAGGGGGGAGGCTAAAAGGGGAATGGGCGAGGCAGAATCGTGTATGGGCAGGGCTAAAGGGGGAAAGGCCGTGGCTGAAGGCGGAATGGGCGTGGCTAAAGGGGGAATGGGCGGGGCCAAGGGCGGGGTGGGCGGGGCTAAAGCCGGAAGGGGCGGGGCTAAAGCCGGAAGGGGCGGGGCTAAAGGGGGGGCTTGCCGGGGCTCTAGGGGCCGTAGGGGGGAGGCTAAAAGGGGAATGGGCGAGGCAGAATCGTGTATAGGCAGGGCTAAAGGGGGAAAGGCCGTGGCTGAAGGCGGAATGGGCGTGGCTAAAGGGGGAATGGGCGGGGCCAAGGGCGGGGTGGGCGGGGCTAAGGGCGGGGTGGGCGGGGCTAAAGCCGGAAGGGGCGGGGCTAAAGCCGGAAGGGGCGGGGCTAAAGGGGGGGGGCTTGCCGGGGCTCTAGGGGCCGTAGGGGGGAGGCTAAAAGGGGAATGGGCGAGGCAGAATCGTGTATGGGCAGGGCTAAAGGGGGAAAGGCCGTGGCTGAAGGCGGAATGGGCGTGGCTAAAGGGGGAATGGGCGGGGCCAAGGGCGGGGTGGGCGGGGCTAAGGGCGGAGTGGGCGGGGCTAAAGCCGGAAGGGGCGGGGCTAAAGCCGGAAGGGGCGGGGCTAAAGGGGGGGGCTTGCCGGGGCTCTAGGGGCCGTAGGGGGGAGGCTAAAAGGGGAATGGGCGAGGCAGAATCGTGTATGGGCAGGGCTAAAGGGGGAAAGGCCGTGGCTGAAGGCGGAATGGGCGTGGCTAAAGGGGGAATGGGCGGGGCCAAGGGCGGGGTGGGCGGGGCTAAGGGCGGAGTGGGCGGGGCTAAAGCCGGAAGGGGCGGGGCTAAAGCCGGAAGGGGCGGGGCTAAAGGGGGGGGCTTGCCGGGGCTCTAGGGGCTGTAGGGGGGAGGCTAAAAGGGGAATGGGCGAGGCAGAATCGTGTATGGGCAGGGCTAAAGGGGGAAAGGCCGTGGCTGAAGGCGGAATGGGCGTGGCTAAAGGGAAAATGGGCGGGGCCAAGGGCGGGGTGGGCGGGGCTAAGGGCGGGGTGGGCGGGGCTAAAGCAGGAAGGGGCGGGGCTAAAGGGGGGGGCTTGCCGGGGCTCTAGGGGCCGTAGGGGGGAGGCTAAAAGGGGAATGGGCGAGGCAGAATCGTGTATGGGCAGGGCTAAAGGGGGAAAGGCCGTGGCTGAAGGCGGAATGGGCGTGGCTAAAGGGGGAATGGGCGGGGGCCAAGGGCGGGGTGGGCGGGGCCAAGGGCGGGGTGGGCGGGGCTAAGGGCGGAGTGGGCGGGACTAAAGCCGGAAGGGGCGGGGCTAAAGGGGGGGCTTGCCGGGGCTCTAGGGGCCGTAGGGGGGAGGCTAAAAGGGGAATGGGCGAGGCAGAATCGTGTATGGGCAGGGCTAAAGGGGGAAAGGCCGTGGCTAAAGGCGGAATGGGCGTGGCTAAAGAGAAAATGGGCGGGGCCAAGGGCGGGGTGGGCGGGGCTAAGGGCGGAGTGGGCGGGGCTAAAGCCGGAAGGGGCGGGGCTAAAGCCGGAAGGGGCGGGGCTAAAGGGGGGGGCTTGCCGGGGCTCTAGGGGCCGTAGGGGGGAGGCTAAAAGGGGAATGGGCGAGGCAGAATCGTGTATGGGCAGGGCTAAAGGGGGAAAGGCCGTGGCTGAAGGCGGAATGGGCGTGGCTAAAGGGGGAATGGGCGGGGCCAAGGGCGGAGTGGGCGGGGCTAAGGGCGGAGTGGGCGGGGCTAAAGCCGGAAGGGGCGGGGCTAAAGGGGGGGGCTTGCCGGGGCTCTAGGGGCCGTAGGGGGGAGGCTAAAAGGGGAATGGGCGAGGCAGAATCGTGTATGGGCAGGGCTAAAGGGGGAAAGGCCGTGGCTGAAGGCGGAATGGGCGTGGCTAAAGGGGGAATGGGCGGGGACAATAGCGGGGTGGCCGGGGCCAAGGGCGGGGTGGGCGGGGCTAAGGGCGGAGTGGGCGGGGCTAAAGCCGGAAGGGGCGGGGCTAAAGGGGGGGGGCTTGCCGGGGCTCTAGGGGCCGTAGGGGGGAGGCTAAAAGGGGAATGGGCGAGGCAGAATCGTGTATGGGCAGGGCTAAAGGGGGAAAGGCCGTGGCTGAAGGCGGAATGGGCGTGGCTAAAGGGAAAATGGGCGGGGCCAAGGGCGGGGTGGGCGGGGCTAAGGGCGGAGTGGGCGGGGCTAAAGCAGGAAGGGGCGGGGCTAAAGCCGGAAGGGGCGGAGCTAAAGGGGGGGGCTTGCCGGGGCTCTAGGGGCCGTAGGGGGGAGGCTAAAAGGGGAATGGGCGAGGCAGAATCGTGTATGGGCAGGGCTAAAGGGGGAAAGGCCGTGGCTGAAGGCGGAATGGGCGTGGCTAAAGGGGGAATGGGCGGGGCCAAGGGCGGGGTGGGCGGGGCCAAGGGCGGGGTGGGCGGGGCTAAGGGCGGAGTGGGCGGGGCTAAAGCCGGAAGGGGCGGGGCTAAAGGGGGGGCTTGCCGGGGCTCTAGGGGCCGTAGGGGGGAGGCTAAAAGGGGAATGGGCGAGGCAGAATCGTGTATGGGCAGGGCTAAAGGGGGAAAGGCCGTGGCTGAAGGCGGAATGGGCGTGGCTAAAGGGAAAATGGGCGGGGCCAAGGGCGGGGTGGGCGGGGCTAAGGGCGGAGTGGGCGGGGCTAAAGCCGGAAGGGGCGGGGCTAAAGCCGGAAGGGGCGGGGCTAAAGGGGGGGGGGCTTGCCGGGGCTCTAGGGGCCGTAGGGGGGAGGCTAAAAGGGGAATGGGCGAGGCAGAATCGTGTATGGGCAGGGCTAAAGGGGGAAAGGCCGTGGCTGAAGGCGGAATGGGCGTGGCTAAAGGGGGAATGGGCGGGGCCAAGGGCGGGGTGGGCGGGGCTAAGGGCGGAGTGGGCGGGGCTAAAGCCGGAAGGGGCGGGGCTAAAGGGGGGGGCTTGCCGGGGCTCTAGGGGCCGTAGGGGGGAGGCTAAAAGGGGAATGGGCGAGGCAGAATCGTGTATGGGCAGGGCTAAAGGGGGAAAGGCTGTGGCTGAAGGCGGAATGGGCGTGGCTAAAGGGGGAATGGGCGGGGCCAAGGGCGGGGTGGGCGGGGCTAAGGGCGGAGTGGGCGGGGCTAAAGCCGGAAGGGGCGGGGCTAAAGGGGGGGCTTGCCGGGGCTCTAGGGGCCGTAGGGGGGAGGCTAAAAGGGGAATGGGCGAGGCAGAATCGTGTATGGGCAGGGCTAAAGGGGGAAAGGCCGTGGCTGAAGGCGGAATGGGCGTGGCTAAAGGGGGAATGGGCGGGGCCAAGGGCGGGGTGGGCGGGGCTAAGGGCGGAGTGGGCGGGGCTAAAGCCGGAGTGGGCGGGGCGAAAGCCGGAAGGGGCGGGGCTAAAGGGGGGGGGGCCTGCCGGGGCTCTAGGGGCCGTAGGGGGGAGGCTAAAAGGGGAATGGGCGAGGCAGAATCGTGTATGGGCAGGGCTAAAGAGGGAAAGGCCGTGGCTGAAGGCGGAATGGGCGTGGCTAAAGGGGGAATGGGCGGGGCCAAGGGCGGGGTGGGCGGGGCTAAAGCCGGAAGGGGCGGGGCTAAAGCCGGAAGGGGCGGGGCTAAAGGGGGGGGGCTTGCCGGGGCTCTAGGGGCCGTAGGGGGGAGGCTAAAAGGGGAATGGGCGAGGCAGAATCGTGTATAGGCAGGGCTAAAGGGGGAAAGGCCGTGGCTGAAGGCGGAATGGGCGTGGCTAAAGGGAAAATGGGCGGGGCCAAGGGCGGGGTGGGCGGGGCTAAGGGCGGAGTGGGCGGGGCTAAAGCCGGAAGGGGCGGGGCTAAAGGGGGGGGCTTGCCGGGGCTCTAGGGGCCGTAGGGGGGAGGCTAAAAGGGGAATGGGCGAGGCAGAATCGTGTATGGGCAGGGCTAAAGGGGGAAAGGCCGTGGCTGAAGGCGGAATGGGCGTGGCTAAAGGGGGAATGGGCGGGGCCAAGGGCGGGGTGGGCGGGGCTAAAACCGGAAGGGGCGGGGCTAAAGCCGGAAGGGGCGGGGCTAAAGGGGGGGGGCTTGCCGGGGCTCTACGGGCCGTAGGGGGGAGGCTAAAAGGGGAATGGGCGAGGCAGAATCGTGTATGGGCAGGGCTAAAGGGGGAAAGGCCGTGGCTGAAGGCGGAATGGGCGTGGCTAAAGGGGGAATGGGCGGGGCCAAGGGCGGGGTGGGCGGGGCTAAGGGCGGAGTGGGCGGGGCTAAAGCCGGAAGGGGCGGGGCTAAAGGGGGGGGGGCTTGCCGGGGCTCTAGGGGCCGTAGGGGGGAGGCTAAAAGGGGAATGGGCGAGGCAGAATCGTGTATGGGCAGGGCTAAAGGGGGAAAGGCCGTGGCTGAAGGCGGAATGGGCGTGGCTAAAGGGGGAATGGGCGGGGCCAAGGGCGGGGTGGGCGGGGCTAAGGGCGGAGTGGGCGGGGCTAAGGGCGGAGTGGGCGGGGCTAAAGCCGGAAGGGGCGGGGCTAAAGGGGGGGGCTTGCGGGGCTCTAGGGGCCGTAGGGGGGAGGCTAAAAGGGGAATGGGCAAGGCAGAATCGTGTATGGGCAGGGCTAAAGGGGGAAAGGCCGTGGCTAAAGGCGGAATGGGCGTGGCTAAAGGGGGAATGGGCGGGGCCAAGGGCGGGGTGGGCGGGGCTAAGGGCGGAGTGGGCGGGGCTAAAGCCGGAAGGGGCGGGGCTAAAGCCGGGAGGGGCGGGGCTAAAGGGGGGGCTTGCCGGGGCTCTACGGGCCGTAGGGGGGAGGCTAAAAGGGGAATGGGCGAGGCAGAATGGTGTATGGGCAGGGCTAAAGGGGGAAAGGCCGTGGCTGAAGGCGGAATGGGCGTGGCTAAAGGGGGAATGGGCGGGGCCAAGGGCGGGGTGGGCGGGGCTAAGGGCGGAGTGGGCGGGGCTAAAGCCGGAAGGGGCGGGGCTAAAGGGGGGGGCTTGCCGGGGCTCTAGGGGCCGTAGGGGGGAGGCTAAAAGGGGAATGGGCGAGGCAGAATCGTGTATGGGCAGGGCTAAAGGGGGAAAGGCCGTGGCTGAAGGCGGAATGGGCGTGGCTAAAGGGGGAATGGGCGGGGCCAAGGGCGGAGTGGGCGGGGCTAAAGCCGGAAGGGGCGGGGCTAAAGGGGGGGGGCTTGCCGGGGCTCTAGGGGCCGTAGGGGGGAGGCTGAAAGGGGAATGGGCGAGGCAGAATCGTGTATGGGCAGGGCTAAAGGGGGAAAGGCCGTGGCTGAAGGCGGAATGGGCGTGGCTAAAGGGGGAATGGGCGGGACCAAGGGCGGGGTGGGCGGGGCTAAGGGCGGGGTGGGCGGGGCTAAAGCCGGAAGGGGCGGGGCTAAAGCCGGAAGGGGCGGGGCTAAAGGGGGGGGCTTGCCGGGGCTCTAGGGGCCGCAGGGGGGAGGCTAAAAGGGGAATGGGCGAGGCAGAATCGTGTATGGGCAGGGCTAAAGGGGGAAAGGCCGTGGCTGAAGGCGGAATGGGCGTGGCTAAAGGGGGAATGGGCGGGGCCAAGGGCGGGGTGGGCGGGGCTAAGGGCGGAGTGGGCGGGGCTAAAGCCGGAAGGGGCGGGGCTAAAGGGGGGGGGGGCTTGCCGGGGCTCTAGGGGCCGTAGGGGGGAGGCTGAAAGGGGAATGGGCGAGGCAGAATCGTGTATGGGCAGGGCTAAAGGGGGAAAGGCCGTGGCTGAAGGCGGAATGGGCGTGGCTAAAGGGGGAATGGGCGGGGTGGGCGGGGCCAAGGGCGGAGTGGGCGGGCCTAAAGCCGGAAGGGGCGGGGCTAACGCCGGAAGGGCCGGGGCTAAAGGGGGGGGGCTTGCCGGGGCTCTAGGGGCCGTAGGGGGGAGGCTAAAAGGGGAATGGGCGAGGCAGAATGGTGTATGGGCAGGGCTAAAGGGGGAAAGGCCGTGGCTGAAGGCGGAATGGGCGTGGCTAAAGGGGGAATGGGCGGGGCCAAGGGCGGGGTGGGCGGGGCTAAAGCCGGAAGGGGCGGGGCTAAAGCCGGAAGGGGCGGGGCTAAAGGGGGGGCTTGCCGGGGCTCTAGGGGCCGTAGGGGGGAGGCTAAAAGGGGAATGGGCGAGGCAGAATCGTGTATGGGCAGGGCTAAAGGGGGAAAGGCCGTGGCTGAAGGCGGAATGGGCGTGGCTAAAGGGGGAATGGGCGGGGCCAAGGGCGGGGTGGGCGGGGCTAAAGCCGGAAGGGGCGGGGCTAAAGCCGGAAGGGGCGGGGCTAAAGGGGGGGCTTGCCGGGGCTCTAGGGGCCGTAGGGGGGAGGCTAAAAGGGGAATGGGCGAGGCAGAATCGTGTATAGGCAGGGCTAAAGGGGGAAAGGCCGTGGCTGAAGGCGGAATGGGCGTGGCTAAAGGGGGAATGGGCGGGGCCAAGGGCGGGGTGGGCGGGGCTAAGGGCGGGGTGGGCGGGGCTAAAGCCGGAAGGGGCGGGGCTAAAGCCGGAAGGGGCGGGGCTAAAGGGGGGGGGCTTGCCGGGGCTCTAGGGGCCGTAGGGGGGAGGCTAAAAGGGGAATGGGCGAGGCAGAATCGTGTATGGGCAGGGCTAAAGGGGGAAAGGCCGTGGCTGAAGGCGGAATGGGCGTGGCTAAAGGGGGAATGGGCGGGGCCAAGGGCGGGGTGGGCGGGGCTAAGGGCGGAGTGGGCGGGGCTAAAGCCGGAAGGGGCGGGGCTAAAGCCGGAAGGGGCGGGGCTAAAGGGGGGGCCTGCCGGGGCTCTAGGGGCCGTAGGGGGGAGGCTAAAAGGGGAATGGGCGAGGCAGAATCGTGTATGGGCAGGGCTAAAGGGGGAAAGGCCGTGGCTGAAGGCGGAATGGGCGTGGCTAAAGGGGGAATGGGCGGGGCCAAGGGCGGGGTGGGCGGGGCTAAGGGCGGAGTGGGCGGGGCTAAAGCAGGAAGGGGCGGGGCTAAAGGGGGGGGCTTGCCGGGGCTCTAGGGGCCGTAGGGGGGAGGCTAAAAGGGGAATGGGCGAGGCAGAATCGTGTATGGGCAGGGCTAAAGGGGGAAAGGCCGTGGCTGAAGGCGGAATGGGCGTGGCTAAAGGGGGAATGGGCGGGGGCCAAGGGCGGGGTGGGCGGGGCCAAGGGCGGGGTGGGCGGGGCTAAGGGCGGAGTGGGCGGGACTAAAGCCGGAAGGGGCGGGGCTAAAGGGGGGGCTTGCCGGGGCTCTAGGGGCCGTAGGGGGGAGGCTAAAAGGGGAATGGGCGAGGCAGAATCGTGTATGGGCAGGGCTAAAGGGGGAAAGGCCGTGGCTAAAGGCGGAATGGGCGTGGCTAAAGAGAAAATGGGCGGGGCCAAGGGCGGGGTGGGCGGGGCTAAGGGCGGAGTGGGCGGGGCTAAAGCCGGAAGGGGCGGGGCTAAAGCCGGAAGGGGCGGGGCTAAAGGGGGGGGCTTGCCGGGGCTCTAGGGGCCGTAGGGGGGAGGCTAAAAGGGGAATGGGCGAGGCAGAATCGTGTATGGGCAGGGCTAAAGGGGGAAAGGCCGTGGCTGAAGGCGGAATGGGCGTGGCTAAAGGGGGAATGGGCGGGGCCAAGGGCGGAGTGGGCGGGGCTAAGGGCGGAGTGGGCGGGGCTAAAGCCGGAAGGGGCGGGGCTAAAGGGGGGGGCTTGCCGGGGCTCTAGGGGCCGTAGGGGGGAGGCTAAAAGGGGAATGGGCGAGGCAGAATCGTGTATGGGCAGGGCTAAAGGGGGAAAGGCCGTGGCTGAAGGCGGAATGGGCGTGGCTAAAGGGGGAATGGGCGGGGACAATAGCGGGGTGGCCGGGGCCAAGGGCGGGGTGGGCGGGGCTAAGGGCGGAGTGGGCGGGGCTAAAGCCGGAAGGGGCGGGGCTAAAGGGGGGGGGCTTGCCGGGGCTCTAGGGGCCGTAGGGGGGAGGCTAAAAGGGGAATGGGCGAGGCAGAATCGTGTATGGGCAGGGCTAAAGGGGGAAAGGCCGTGGCTGAAGGCGGAATGGGCGTGGCTAAAGGGAAAATGGGCGGGGCCAAGGGCGGGGTGGGCGGGGCTAAGGGCGGAGTGGGCGGGGCTAAAGCAGGAAGGGGCGGGGCTAAAGCCGGAAGGGGCGGGGCTAAAGGGGGGGGCTTGCCGGGGCTCTAGGGGCCGTAGGGGGGAGGCTAAAAGGGGAATGGGCGAGGCAGAATCGTGTATGGGCAGGGCTAAAGGGGGAAAGGCCGTGGCTGAAGGCGGAATGGGCGTGGCTAAAGGGGGAATGGGCGGGGCCAAGGGCGGGGTGGGCGGGGCCAAGGGCGGGGTGGGCGGGGCTAAGGGCGGAGTGGGCGGGGCTAAAGCCGGAAGGGGCGGGGCTAAAGGGGGGGCTTGCCGGGGCTCTAGGGGCCGTAGGGGGGAGGCTAAAAGGGGAATGGGCGAGGCAGAATCGTGTATGGGCAGGGCTAAAGGGGGAAAGGCCGTGGCTGAAGGCGGAATGGGCGTGGCTAAAGGGAAAATGGGCGGGGCCAAGGGCGGGGTGGGCGGGGCTAAGGGCGGAGTGGGCGGGGCTAAAGCCGGAAGGGGCGGGGCTAAAGCCGGAAGGGGCGGGGCTAAAGGGGGGGGGGCTTGCCGGGGCTCTAGGGGCCGTAGGGGGGAGGCTAAAAGGGGAATGGGCGAGGCAGAATCGTGTATGGGCAGGGCTAAAGGGGGAAAGGCCGTGGCTGAAGGCGGAATGGGCGTGGCTAAAGGGGGAATGGGCGGGGCCAAGGGCGGGGTGGGCGGGGCTAAGGGCGGAGTGGGCGGGGCTAAAGCCGGAAGGGGCGGGGCTAAAGGGGGGGGCTTGCCGGGGCTCTAGGGGCCGTAGGGGGGAGGCTAAAAGGGGAATGGGCGAGGCAGAATCGTGTATGGGCAGGGCTAAAGGGGGAAAGGCTGTGGCTGAAGGCGGAATGGGCGTGGCTAAAGGGGGAATGGGCGGGGCCAAGGGCGGGGTGGGCGGGGCTAAGGGCGGAGTGGGCGGGGCTAAAGCGGAAGGGGCGGGGCTTAAAGGGGGGGCTTGCCGGGGCTCTAGGGGCCGTAGGGGGGAGGCTAAAAGGGGAATGGGCGAGGCAGAATCGTGTATGGGCAGGGCTAAAGGGGGAAAGGCCGTGGCTGAAGGCCGGAATGGGCGTGGCTAAAGGGGGAATGGGCGGGGCCAAGGGCGGGGTGGGCGGGGCTAAGGGCGGAGTGGGCGGGGCTAAAGCCGGAGTGGGCGGGGGCGAAAGCCGGAAGGGGCGGGGCTAAAGGGGGGGGGGCCTGCCGGGGCTCTAGGGGCCGTAGGGGGGAGGCTAAAAGGGGAATGGGCGAGGCAGAATCGTGTATGGGCAGGGCTAAAGAGGGAAAGGCCGTGGCTGAAGGCGGAATGGGGCGTGGCTAAAGGGGGAATGGGCGGGGCCAAGGGCGGGGTGGGCGGGGCTAAAGCCGGAAGGGGGCGGGGCTAAAGCCGGAAGGGGCGGGGCTAAAGGGGGGGGCTTGCCGGGGCTCTAGGGGCCGTAGGGGGGAGGCTAAAAGGGGAATGGGCGAGGCAGAATCGTGTATAGGCAGGGCTAAAGGGGGAAAGGCCGTGGCTGAAGGCGGAATGGGCGTGGCTAAAGGGAAAATGGGCGGGGCCAAGGGCGGGGTGGGCGGGGCCAAGGGCGGAGTGGGCGGGGCTAAGGGCGGAGTGGGCGGGGCTAAAGCCGGAAGGGGCGGGGCTAAAGGGGGGGGCCTTGCCGGGGCTCTAGGGGCCGTAGGGGGGAGGCTAAAAGGGGAATGGGCGAGGCAGAATCGTGTATGGGCAGGGCTAAAGGGGGAAAGGCCGTGGCTGAAGGCGGAATGGGCGTGGCTAAAGGGGGAATGGGCGGGGCCAAGGGCGGGGTGGGCGGGGCTAAGGGCGGAGTGGGCGGGGCTAAAGCCGGAAGGGGCGGGGCTAAAGGGGGAGGCTTGCCGGGGCTCTAGGGGCCGTAGGGGGGAGGCTAAAGGGGAATGGGCGAGCAGAATCGTGTATGGGCAGGGCTAAAGGGGGAAAGGCCGTGGCTGAAGGCGGAATGGGCGTGGCTAAAGGGGGAATGGGCGGGGCCAAGGGCGGGGTGGGCGGGGCCAAGGGCGGGGTGGGCGGGGCTAAAGCCGGAAGGGGCGGGGCTAAGGGGTGGGCTTGCCGGGGCTCTAGGGGCCGTAGGGGGGAGGCTAAAAGGGGAATGGGCGAGGCAGAATCGTGTATAGGCAGGGCTAAAGGGGGAAAGGCCGTGGCTGAAGGCGGAATGGGCGTGGCTAAAGGGAAAATGGGCGGGGCCAAGGGCGGGGTGGGCGGGGCTAAGGGCGGAGTGGGCGGGGCTAAAGCCGGAAGGGGCGGGGCTAAAGGGGGGGGCTTGCCGGGGCTCTAGGGGCCGTAGGGGGGAGGCTAAAAGGGGAATGGGCGAGGCAGAATCGTGTATGGGCAGGGCTAAAGGGGGAAAGGCCGTGGCTGAAGGCGGAATGGGCGTGGCTAAAGGGGGAATGGGCGGGGCCAAGGGCGGGGTGGGCGGGGCTAAAACCGGAAGGGGCGGGGCTAAGGGCGGAGTGGGCGGGGCTAAAGCCGGAAGGGGCGGGGCTAAAGGGGGGGGGCTTGCGGGGCTCTAGGGGCCGTAGGGGGGAGGCTAAAAGGGGAATGGGCAAGGCAGAATCGTGTATGGGCAGGGCTAAAGGGGGAAAGGCCGTGGCTGTAGGCGGAATGGGCGTGGCTAAAGGGGGAATGGGCGGGGCCAAGGGCGGGGTGGGCGGGGCTAAGGGCGGAGTGGGCGGGGCTAAAGCCGGAAGGGGCGGGGCTAAAGGGGGAGGGGCGGGGCTAAAGGGGGGGCTTGCCGGGGCTCTACGGGCCGTAGGGGGGAGGCTAAAAGGGGAATGGGCGAGGCAGAATGGTGTATGGGCAGGGCTAAAGGGGGAAAGGCCGTGGCTGAAGGCGGAATGGGCGTGGGCTAAAGGGGGAATGGGCGGGGCCAAGGGCGGGGTGGGCGGGGCTAAGGGCGGAGTGGGCGGGGCTAAAGCCGGAAGGGGCGGGGCTAAAGGGGGGGGCTTGCCGGGGCTCTAGGGGCCGTAGGGGGGAGGCTAAAAGGGGAATGGGCGAGGCAGAATCGTGTATGGGCAGGGCTAAAGGGGGAAAGGCCGTGGCTGAAGGCGGAATGGGCGTGGCTAAAGGGGGAATGGGCGGGGCCAAGGGCGGAGTGGGCGGGGCTTAAAGCCGGAAGGGGCGGGGCTAAAGGGGGGGGGCTTGCCGGGGCTCTAGGGGCCGTAGGGGGGAGGCTGAAAGGGGAAATGGGCGAGGCAGAATCGTGTATGGGCAGGGCTAAAGGGGAAAGGCCGTGGCTGAAGGCGGAATGGGCGTGGCTAAAGGGGAATGGGCGGGACCAAGGGCGGGGTGGGCGGGGCTAAGGGCGGGGTGGGCGGGGCTAAAGCCGGAAGGGGCGGGGCTAAAGCCGGAAGGGGCGGGGCTAAAGGGGGGGGGCTTGCCGGGGCTCTAGGGGCCGCAGGGGGGAGGCTAAAAGGGGAATGGGCGAGGCAGAATCGTGTATGGGCAGGGCTAAAGGGGGGAAAGGCCGTGGCTGAAGGCGGAATGGGCGTGGCTAAAGGGGGAATGGGCGGGGCCAAGGGCGGGGTGGGCGGGGCTAAGGGCGGAGTGGGCGGGGCTAAAGCCGGAAGGGGCGGGGCTAAAGGGGGGGGGCTTGCCGGGGCTCTAGGGGCCGTAGGGGGGAGGCTGAAAGGGGAATGGGCGAGGCAGAATCGTGTATGGGCAGGGCTAAAGGGGGAAAGGCCGTGGCTGAAGGCGGAATGGGCGTGGCTAAAGGGGGAATGGGCGGGGTGGGCGGGGCCAAGGGCGGAGTGGGCGGGCCTAAAGCCGGAAGGGGCGGGGCTAACGCCGGAAGGGCCGGGGCTAAAGGGGGGGGGCTTTCCGGGGCTCTAGGGGCCGTAGGGGGGAGGCTAAAAGGGGGAATGGGCGAGGCAGAATGGTGTATGGGCAGGGCTAAAGGGGAAAGGCCGTGGCTGAAGGCGGAATGGGCGTGGCTAAAGGGGGAATGGGCGGGGCCAAGGGCGGGGTGGGCGGGGCTAAGGGCGGAGTGGGCGGGGCTAAAGCCGGAAGGGGCGGGGCTAAAGGGGGGGGCGGGGCTAAAGGGGGGGGGCTTGCCGGGGCTCTAGGGGCCGTAGGGGGGAGGCTAAAAGGGGAATGGGCGAGGCAGAATGGTGTATGGGCAGGGCTAAAGGCGGAAAGGCCGTGGCTGAAGGCGGAATGGGCGTGGCTAAAGGGGGAATGGGCGGGGCCAAGGGCGGGGTGTGGCGGGGCTAAGGGCGGAGTGGGCGGGGCTAAAGCCGGAAGGGGCGGGGCTAAAGGGGGGGGCTTGCCGGGGCTCTAGGGGCCGTAGGGGGAGGCTAAAAGGGGAATGGGCGAGGCAGAATGGTGTATGGGCAGGGCTAAAGGGGGAAAGGCCGTGGCTGAAGGCGAATGGGCGTGGCTAAAGGGGGAATGGGCGGGGCCAAGGGCGGGGTGGGCGGGGCCAAGGGCGGAGTGGGCGGGGCTAAAGCCGGGAAGGGGCGGGGCTAAAGGGGGGGGGCTTGCCGGGGCTCTAGGGGCCGTAGGGGGGAGGCTGAAAGGGGAATGGGCGAGGCAGAATCGTGTATGGGCAGGGCTAAAGGGGGAAAGGCCGTGGCTGAAGGCGGAATGGGCGTGGCTAAAGGGGGAATGGGCGGGGCCAAGGGCGGGGTGGGCGGGGCTAAGGGCGGAGTGGGCGGGGCTAAAGCCGGAAGGGGCGGGGCTAAAGCCGGGAGGGGCGGGGCTAAAGGGGGGGGCTTGCCGGGGCTCTACGGGCCGTAGGGGGGAGGCTAAAAGGGGAATGGCGAGGCAGAATGGTGTATGGGCAGGGCTAAAGGGGGAAAGGCCGTGGCTGAAGGCGGAATGGGCGTGGCTAAAGGGGGAATGGGCGGGGCCAAGGGCGGGGTGGGCGGGGCTAAGGGCGGAGTGGGCGGGGCTAAGGGCGGAGTGGGCGGGGCTAAAGCCGGAAGGGGCGGGGCTAAAGGGGGGGCTTGCCGGGGCTCTAGGGGCCGTAGGGGGGAGGCGCGAGGCAGAATCGTGTATGGGCAGGGCTAAAGGGGGAAAGGCCGTGGCTGAAGGCGGAATGGGCGTGGCTAAAGGGGGAATGGGCGGGGTGGGCGGGGCCAAGGGCGGAGTGGGCGGGGCTAAAGCCGGAAGGGGCGGGGCTAACGCCGGAAGGGCCGGGGCTAAAGGGGGGGGGCTTGCCGGGGCTCTAGGGGCCGTAGGGGGGAGGCTAAAAGGGGAATGGGCGAGGCAGAATGGTGTATGGGCAGGGCTAAAGGGGGAAAGGCCGTGGCTGAAGGCGGAATGGGCGTGGCTAAAGGGGGAATGGGCGGGGCCAGGGGCGGGGTGGGCGGGGCTAAGGGCGGAGTGGGCGGGGCTAAAGCCGGAAGGGGCGGGGCTAAAGGGGGGGGCCTGCCGGGGCTCTAGGGGCCGTAGGGGAGAGGCTAAAAGGGGAATGGGCGAGGCAGAATCGTGTATGGGCAGGGCTAAAGGGGAAAGGCCGTGGCTGAAGGCGGAATGGGCGTGGCTAAAGGGGGAATGGGCGGGGTGGGCGGGGCTAAGGGCGGAGTGGGCGGGGCTAAAGCCGGAAGGGGCGGGGCTAAAGACGGAAGGGGCGGGGCTAAAGGGGGGGGGGGGCTTGCCGGGGCTCTAGGGGCCGTAGGGGGGAGGCTAAAAGGGGAATGGGCGAGGCAGAATCGTGTATGGGCAGGGCTAAAGGGGGAAAGGCCGTGGCTGAAGGCGGAATGGGCGTGGCTAAAGGGGGAATGGGCGGGGCCAAGGGCGGGGTGGGCGGGGCTAAGGGCGGAGTGGGCGGGGCTAAAGCCGGAAGGGGCGGGGCTAAAGGGGGGGGCTTGCCGGGGCTCTAGGGGCCGTAGGGGAGAGGCTAAAAGGGGAATGGGCGAGGCAGAATCCTGTATGGGCAGGGCTAAAGGGGGAAAGGCCGTGGCTGAAGGCGGAATGGGCGTGGCTAAAGGGGGAATGGGCGGGGCCAAGGGCGGGGTGGGCGGGGCTAAAGCCGGAAGGGGCGGGGCTAAAGGGGGGGGCTTGCCGGGGCTCTAGGGGCCGTAGGGGGGAGGCTAAAAGGGGAATGGGCGAGGCAGAATGGTGTATGGGCAGGGCTAAAGGGGGAAAGGCCGTGGCTGAAGGCGGAATGGGCGTGGCTAAAGGGGGAATGGGCGGGGCCAAGGGCGGGGTGGGCGGGGCTAAGGGCGGAGTGGGCGGGGCTAAAGCCGGAAGGGGCGGGGCTAAAGCCGGAAGGGGCGGGGCTAAAGGGGGGGGCTTGCCGGGGCTCTAGGGGCCGTAGGGGGGAGGCTAAAAGGGGAATGGGCGAGGCAGAATGGTGTATGGGCAGGGCTAAAGGGGGAAAGGCCGTGGCTGAAGGCGGAATGGGCGTGGCTAAAGGGGGACTGGGCGGGGCCAAGGGCGGGGTGGGCGGGGCTAAGGGCGGAGTGGGCGGGGCTAAAGCCGGAAGGGGCGGGGCTAAAGGGGGGGGGCTTGCCGGGGCTCTAAGGGCCGTAGGGGAGAGGCTAAAAGGGGAATGGGCGAGGCAGAATCGTGTATGGGCAGGGCTAAAGGGGGAAAGGCCGTGGCTGAAGGCGGAATGGGCGTGGATAAAGGGGGAATGGGCGGGGCCAAGGGCGGGGTGGGCGGGGCTAAAGCCGGAAGGGGCGGGGCTAAAGGGGGGGGCTTGCCGGGGCTCTAGGGGCCGTAGGGGGGAGGCTGAAAGGGGAATGGGCGAGGCAGAATCGTGTATGGGCAGGGCTAAAGGGGGAAAGGCCGTGGCTGTAGGCGGAATGGGCGTGGCTAAAGGGGGAATGGGCGGGGTGGCCAAGGGCGGGGTGGGCGGGGCTAAAACCGGAAGGGGCGGGGCTAAAGCCGGAAGGGGCGGGGCTAAAGGGGGGGGGGCTTGCCGGGGCTCTACGGGCCGTAGGGGGGAGGCTAAAAGGGGAATGGGCGAGGCAGAATCCTGTATGGGCAGGGCTAAAGGGGGAAAGGCCGTGGCTGAAGGCGGAATGGGCGTGCCTAAAGGGGGAATGGGCGGGGTGGGCGGGGCTAAGGGCGGAGTGGGCGGGGCTAAAGCCGGAAGGGGCGGGGCTAAAGCCGGAAGGGGCGGGGCTAAAGGGGGTGGGGCTTGCCGGGGCTCTAGGGGCCGTAGGGGGGAGGCTAAAAGGGGAATGGGCGAGGCAGAATCGTGTATGGGCAGGGCTAAAGGGGGAAAGGCCGTGGCTGAAGGCGGAATGGGCGTGGCTAAAGGGGGAATGGGCGGGGCCAAGGGCGGGGTGGGCGGGGCTAAAGCCGGAAGGGGCGGGGCTAAAGGGGGGGCTTGCCGGGGCTCTAGGGGCCGTAGGGGGGAGGCTGAAAGGGGAATGGGCGAGGCAGAATCGTGTATGGGCAGGGCTAAAGGGGGAAAGGCCGTGGCTGAAGGCGGAATGGGCGTGGCTAAAGGGGGAATGGGCGGGGCCAAGGGCGGGGTGGGCGGGGCTAAGGGCGGAGTGGGCGGGGCTAAAACCGGAAGGGGCGGGGCTAAAGCCGGAAGGGGCGGGGCTAAAGGGGGGGGCTTGCCGGGGGCTCTACGGGCCGTAGGGGGGAGGCTAAAAGGGGAATGGGCGAGGCAGAATCGTGTATGGGCAGGGCTAAAGGGGGAAAGGCCGTGGCTGAAGGCGGAATGGGCGTGGCTAAAGGGGGAATGGGCGGGGCCAAGGGCGGGGTGGGCGGGGCTAAGGGCGGAGTGGGCGGGGCTAAAGCCGGAAGGGGCGGGGCTAAAGGGGGGGGCTTGCCGGGGCTCTAGGGGCCGTAGGGGGGAGGCTAAAAGGGGAATGGGCGAGGCAGAATCGTGTATGGGCAGGGCTAAAGGGGGAAAGGCCGTGGCTGAAGGCGGAATGGGCGTGGCTAAAGGGGGAATGGGCGGGGCCAAGGGCGGGGTGGGCGGGGCTAAGGGCGGAGTGGGCGGGGCTAAAGCCGGAAGGGGCGGGGCTAAAGGGGGGGGCTTGCCGGGGCTCTAGGGGCCGTAGGGGGGAGGCTAAAAGGGGAATGGGCGAGGCAGAATGGTGTATGGGCAGGGCTAAAGGGGGAAAGGCCGTGGCGGAAGGCGGAATGGGCGTGGCTAAAGGGGGAATGGGCGGGGCCAAGGGCGGGGTGGGCGGGGCTAAGGGCGGAGTGGGCGGGGCTAAAGCCGGAAGGGGCGGGGCTAAAGCCGGAAGGGGCGGGGCTAAGGGGGGGGGGCTTGCCGGGGCTCTAGGGGCCGTAGGGGGGAGGCTAAAAGGGGAATGGGCGAGGCAGAATCGTGTATGGGCAGGGCTAAAGGGGGAAAGGCCGTGGCTGAAGGCGGAATGGGCGTGGCTAAAGGGGGAATGGGCGGGGCCAAGGGCGGGGTGGGCGGGGCTAAGGGCGGAGTGGGCGGGGCTAAAGCCGGAAGGGGCGGGGCTAAAGGGGAGGGCTTGCCGGGGCTCTAGGGGCCGTAGGGGAGAGGCTAAAAGGGGAATGGGCGAGGCAGAATCCTGTATGGGCAGGGCTAAAGGGGGAAAGGCCGTGGCTGAAGGCGGAATGGGCGTGGCTAAAGGGGGAATGGGCGGGGCCAAGGGTGGGGTGGGCGGGGCTAAGGGCGGAGTGGGCGGGGCTAAAACCGGAAGGGGCGGGGCTAAAGCCGGAAGGGGCGGGGCTAAAGGGGGGGGGCTTGCCGGGGCTCTAGGGGCCGTAGGGGGGAGGCTAAAAGGGGAATGGGCGAGGCAGAATCGTGTATGGGCAGGGCTAAAGGGGGAAAGGCCGTGGCTGAAGGCGGAATGGGCGTGGCTAAAGGGGGAATGGGCGGGGCCAAGGGCGGGGTGGGCGGGGCTAAGGGCGGAGTGGGCGGGGCTAAAGCCGGAAGGGGCGGGGCTAAAGGGGGGGGCTTGCCGGGGCTCTAGGGGCCGTAGGGGGGAGGCTAAAAGGGGAATGGGCGAGGCAGAATCGTGTATGGGCAGGGCTAAAGGGGGAAAGGCCGTGGCTGAAGGCGGAATGGGCGTGGCTAAAGGGGGAATGGGCGGGGCCAAGGGCGGGGTGGGCGGGGCTAAAGCCGGAAGGGGCGGGGCTAAAGGGGGGGGGCTTGCCGGGGCTCTAGGGGCCGTAGGGGGGAGGCTAAAAGGGGAATGGGCGAGGCAGAATGGTGTATGGGCAGGGCTAAAGGGGGAAAGGCCGTGGCTGAAGGCGGAATGGGCGTGGCTAAAGGGGGAATGGGCGGGGCCAAGGGCGGGGTGGGCGGGGCTAAGGGCGGAGTGGGCGGGGCTAAGGGCGGAGTGGGCGGGGCTAAAGCCGGAAGGGGCGGGGCTAAAGGGGGGGGCTTGCCGGGGCTCTAGGGGCCGTAGGGGGGAGGCTAAAAGGGGAATGGGCGAGGCAGAATGGTGTATGGGCAGGGCTAAAGGGGGAAAGGCCGTGGCTGAAGGCGGAATGGGCGTGGCTAAAGGGGGAATGGGCGGGGCCAAGGGCGGGGTGGGCGGGGCTAAGGGCGGAGTGGGCGGGGCTAAAGCCGGAAGGGGCGGGGCTAAAGCCGGAAGGGGCGGGGCTAAAGGGGGGGGCTTGCCGGGGCTCTAGGGGCCGTAGGGGGGAGGCTCAAAGGGGAATGGGCGAGGCAGAATCGTGTATGGGCAGGGCTAAAGGGGGAAAGGCCGTGGCTGAAGGCGGAATGGGCGTGGCTAAAGGGGGAATGGGCGGGGCCAAGGGCGGGGTGGGCGGGGCTAAGGGCGGAGTGGGCGGGGCTAAAGCCGGAAGGGCCGGGGCTAAAGGGGGGGGGCCTGCCGGGGCTCTAGGGGCCGTAGGGGAGAGGCTAAAAGGGGAATGGGCGAGGCAGAATCGTGTATGGGCAGGGCTAAAGGGGGAAAGGCCGTGGCTGAAGGCGGAATGGGCGTGGCTAAAGGGGGAATGGGCGGGGCCAAGGGCGGGGTGGGCGGGGCTAAGGGCGGAGTGGGCGGGGCTAAAGCCGGAAGGGGCGGGGCTAAAGGGGGGGGGGGCTTGCCGGGGCTCTAGGGGCCGTAGGGGGGAGGCTGAAAGGGGAATGGGCGAGGCAGAATGGTGTATGGGCAGGGCTAAAGGGGGAAAGGCCGTGGCTGAAGGCGGAATGGGCGTGGCTAAAGGGGGAATGGGCGGGGCCAAGGGCGGGGTGGGCGGGGCTAAGGGCGGAGTGGGCGGGGCTAAGGGCGGAGTGGGCGGGGCTAAAGCCGGAAGGGGCGGGGCTAAAGGGGGGGGCTTGCGGGGCTCTAGGGGCCGTAGGGGGGAGGCTAAAAGGGGAATGGGCAAGGCAGAATCGTGTATGGGCAGGGCTAAAGGGGGAAAGGCCGTGGCTGTAGGCGGAATGGGCGTGGCTAAAGGGGGAATGGGCGGGGCCAAGGGCGGGGTGGGCGGGGCTAAGGGCGGAGTGGACGGGGCTAAAGCCGGAAGGGGCGGGGCTAAAGGGGGGGGCTTGCCGGGGCTCTAGGGGCCGTAGGGGGGAGGCTCAAAGGGGAATGGGCGAGGCAGAATCGTGTATGGGCAGGGCTAAAGGGGGAAAGGCCGTGGCTGAAGGCGGAATGGGCGTGGCTAAAGGGGGAATGGGCGGGGTGGGCGGGGCTAAGGGCGGAGTGGGCGGGGCTGAAGCCGGAAGGGGCGGGGCTAAAGCCGGAAGGGGCGGGGCTAAAGGGGGGGGGGCTTGCCGGGGCTCTAGGGGCCGTAGGGGGGAGGCTAAAAGGGGAATGGGCGAGGCAGAATCGTGTATGGGCAGGGCTAAAGGGGGAAAGGCCGTGGCTGAAGGCGGAATGGGCGTGGCTAAAGGGGGAATGGGCGGGGCCAAGGGCGGGGTGGGCGTAGCTAAGGGCGGAGTGGGCGGGGCTAAAGCCGGAAGGGGCGGGGCTAAAGGGGGGGGCTTGCCGGGGCTCTAGGGGCCGTAGGGGAGAGGCTAAAAGGGGAATGGGCGAGGCAGAATCCTGTATGGGCAGGGCTAAAGGGGGAAAGGCCGTGGCTGAAGGCGGAATGGGCGTGGCTAAAGGGGGAATGGGCGGGGTGGGCGGGGCTAAGGGCGGAGTGGGCGGGGCTAAAGCCGGAAGGGGCGGGGCTAAAGCCGGAAGGGGCGGGGCTAAAGGGGGTGGGGCTTGCCGGGGCTCTAGGGGCCGTAGGGGGGAGGCTAAAAGGGGAATGGGCGAGGCAGAATCGTGTATGGGCAGGGCTAAAGGGGGAAAGGCCGTGGCTGAAGGCGGAATGGGCGTGGCTAAAGGGGGAATGGGCGGGGCCAAGGGCGGGCTGGGCGGGGCTAAGGGCGGAGTGGGCGGGGCTAAAGCCGGAAGGGGCGGGGCTAAAGGGGGGGGGGGGCTTGCCGGGGCTCTAGGGGCCGTAGGGGAGAGGCTAAAAGGGGAATGGGCGAGGCAGAATCGTGTATGGGCAGGGCTAAAGGGGGAAAGGCCGTGGCTGAAGGCGGAATGGGCGTGGCTAAAGGGGGAATGGGCGGGGCCAAGGGCGGGGTGGGCGGGGCTAAAGCCGGAAGGGGCGGGGCTAAAGCCGGAAGGGGCGGGGCTAAAGGGGGGGGGGCTTGCCGGGGCTCTAGGGGCCGTAGGGGGGAGGCTAAAAGGGGAATGGGCGAAGCAGAATCGTGTATGGGCAGGGCTAAAGGGGGAAAGGCCGTGGCTGAAGGCGGAATGGGCGTGGCTAAAGGGGGAATGGGCGGGGTGGGCGGGGCTAAGGGCGGAGTGGGCGGGGCTAAGGGCGGAGTGGGCGGGGCTAAAGCCGGAAGGGGCGGGGCTAAAGGGGGTGGGGCTTGCCGGGGCTCTAGGGGCCGTAGGGGGGAGGCTAAAAGGGGAATGGGCGAGGCAGAATCGTGTATGGGCAGGGCTAAAGGGGGAAAGGCCGTGGCTGAAGGCGGAATGGGCGTGGCTAAAGGGGGAATGGGCGGGGCCAAGGGCGGGGTGGGCGGGGCTAAGGGCGGAGTGGGCGGGGCTAAAGCCGGAAGGGGCGGGGCTAAAGCCGGAAGGGGCGGGGCTAAGGGGGGGGGGCTTGCCGGGGCTCTAGGGGCCGTAGGGGGGAGGCTAAAAGGGGAATGGGCGAGGCAGAATCGTGTATGGGCAGGGCTAAAGGGGGAAAGGCCGTGGCTGAAGGCGGAATGGGCGTGGCTAAAGGGGGAATGGGCGGGGCTAAAACCGGAAGGGGCGGGGCTAAAGCCGGAAGGGGCGGGGCTAAAGGGGGGGGCTTGCCGGGGCTCTACGGGCCGTAGGGGGGAGGCTAAAAGGGGAATGGGCGAGGCAGAATCGTGTATGGGCAGGGCTAAAGGGGGAAAGGCCGTGGCTGAAGGCGGAATGGGCGTGGCTAAAGGGGGAATGGGCGGGGCCAAGGGCGGGGTGGGCGGGGCTAAGGGCGGAGTGGGCGGGGCTAAAGCCGGAAGGGGCGGGGCTAAAGGGGGGGGGGCTTGCCGGGGCTCTAGGGGCCGTAGGGGGGAGGCTAAAAGGGGCATGGGCGAGGCAGAATCGTGTATGGGCAGGGCTAAAGGGGGAAAGGCCGTGGCTGAAGGCGGAATGGGCGTGGCTAAAGGGGGAATGGGCGGGGCCAAGGGCGGGGTGGGCGGGGCTAAGGGCGGAGTGGGCGGGGCTAAAGCCGGAAGGGGCGGGGCTAAAGGGGGGGGGGGGCTTGCCGGGGCTCTAGGGGCCGTAGGGGGGAGGCTGAAAGGGGAATGGGCGAGGCAGAATGGTGTATGGGCAGGGCTAAAGGGGGAAAGGCCGTGGCTGAAGGCGGAATGGGCGTGGCTAAAGGGGGAATGGGCGGGGCCAAGGGCGGGGTGGGCGGGGCTAAGGGCGGAGTGGGCGGGGCTAAGGGCGGAGTGGGCGGGGCTAAAGCCGGAAGGGGCGGGGCTAAAGGGGGGGGCTTGCGGGGCTCTAGGGGCCGTAGGGGGGAGGCTAAAAGGGGAATGGGCAAGGCAGAATCGTGTATGGGCAGGGCTAAAGGGGGAAAGGCCGTGGCTGAAGGCGGAATGGGCGTGGCTAAAGGGGGAATGGGCGGGGCCAAGGGCGGGGTGGGCGGGGCTAAGGGCGGAGTGGGCGGGGCTAAAGGCGGAAGGGGCGGGGCTAAAGCCGGAAGGGGCGGGGCTAAGGGGGGGGGGCTTGCCGGGGCTCTAGGGGCCGTAGGGGGGAGGCTAAAAGGGGAATGGGCGAGGCAGAATCGTGTATGGGCAGGGCTAAAGGGGGAAAGGCTGTGGCTGAAGGCGGAATGGGCGTGGCTAAAGGGGGAATGGGCGGGGCCAAGGGCGGGGTGGGCGGGGCTAAGGGCGGAGTGGGCGGGGCTAAAGCCGGAAGGGGCGGGGCTAAAGGGGGGGGCTTGCCGGGGCTCTAGGGGCCGTAGGGGAGAGGCTAAAAGGGGAATGGGCGAGGCAGAATCGTGTATGGGCAGGGCTAAAGGGGGAAAGGCTGTGGCTGAAGGCGGAATGGGCGTGGCTAAAGGGGGAATGGGCGGGGCCAAGGGCGGGGTGGGCGGGGCTAAGGGCGGAGTGGGCGGGGCTAAAGCCGGAAGGGGCGGGGCTAAAGGGGGGGGCTTGCCGGGGCTCTAGGGGCCGTAGGGGAGAGGCTAAAAGGGGAATGGGCGAGGCAGAATCCTGTATGGGCAGGGCTAAAGGGGGAAAGGCCGTGGCTGAAGGCGGAATGGGCGTGGCTAAAGGGGGAATGGGCGGGGTGGGCGGGGCTAAGGGCGGAGTGGGCGGGGCTAAAGGCGGAAGGGGCGGGGCTAAAGCCGGAAGGGGCGGGGCTAAGGGGGGGGGCTTGCCGGGGCTCTAGGGGCCGTAGGGGGGAGGCTAAAAGGGGAATGGGCGAGGCAGAATCGTGTATGGGCAGGGCTAAAGGGGGAAAGGCTGTGGCTGAAGGCGGAATGGGCGTGGCTAAAGGGGGAATGGGCGGGGCCAAGGGCGGGGTGGGCGGGGCTAAGGGCGGAGTGGGCGGGGCTAAAGCCGGAAGGGGCGGGGCTAAAGGGGGGGGCTTGCCGGGGCTCTAGGGGCCGTAGGGGAGAGGCTAAAAGGGGAATGGGCGAGGCAGAATCCTGTATGGGCAGGGCTAAAGGGGGAAAGGCCGTGGCTGAAGGCGGAATGGGCGTGGCTAAAGGGGGAATGGGCGGGGTGGGCGGGGCTAAGGGCGGAGTGGGCGGGGCTAAAGCCGGAAGGGGCGGGGCTAAAGCCGGAAGGGGCGGGGCTAAAGGGGGTGGGGCTTGCCGGGGCTCTAGGGGCCGTAGGGGGAAGGCTAAAAGGGGAATGGGCGAGGCAGAATCGTGTATGGGCAGGGCTAAAGGGGGAAAGGCCGTGGCTGAAGGCGGAATGGGCGTGGCTAAAGGGGGAATGGGCGGGGCCAAGGGCGGGGTGGGCGGGGCTAAGGGCGGAGTGGGCGGGGCTAAAGCCGGAAGGGGCGGGGCTAAAGCCGGAAGGGGCGGGGCTAAGGGGGGGGCTTGCCGGGGCTCTAGGGGCCGTAGGGGGGAGGCTAAAAGGGGAATGGGCGAGGCAGAATGGTGTATGGGCAGGGCTAAAGGGGGAAAGGCCGTGGCTGAAGGCGGAATGGGCGTGGCTAAAGGGGGAATGGGCGGGGCTAAAACCGGAAGGGGCGGGGCTAAAGCCGGAAGGGGCGGGGCTAAAGGGGGGGGCTTGCCGGGGCTCTACGGGCCGTAGGGGGGAGGCTAAAAGGGGAATGGGCGAGGCAGAATCGTGTATGGGCAGGGCTAAAGGGGGAAAGGCCGTGGCTGAAGGCGGAATGGGCGTGGCTAAAGGGGGAATGGGCGGGGCCAAGGGCGGGGTGGGCGGGGCTAAGGGCGGAGTGGGCGGGGCTAAAGCCGGAAGGGGCGGGGCTAAAGGGGGGGGGCTTGCCGGGGCTCTAGGGGCCGTAGGGGGGAGGCTAAAAGGGGCATGGGCGAGGCAGAATCGTGTATGGGCAGGGCTAAAGGGGGAAAGGCCGTGGCTGAAGGCGGAATGGGCGTGGCTAAAGGGGGAATGGGCGGGGCCAAGGGCGGGGTGGGCGGGGCTAAGGGCGGAGTGGGCGGGGCTAAAACCGGAAGGGGCGGGGCTAAAGCCGGAAGGGGCGGGGCTAAAGGGGGGGGCTTGCCGGGGCTCTAGGGGCCGTAGGGGGGAGGCTAAAAGGGGAATGGGCGAGGCAGAATGGTGTATGGGCAGGGCTAAAGGGGGAAAGGCCGTGGCTGAAGGCGGAATGGGCGTGGCTAAAGGGGGAATGGGCGGGGCTAAGGGCGGGGTGGGCGGGGCTAAATCCGGAAGGGGCGGGGCTAAAGGGGGGGGCTTGCCGGGGCTCTAGGGGCCGTAGGGGGGAGGCTGAAAGGGGAATGGGCGAGGCAGAATGGTGTATGGGCAGGGCTAAAGGGGGAAAGGCCGTGGCTGAAGGCGGAATGGGCGTGGCTAAAGGGGGAATGGGCGGGGCCAAGGGCGGGGTGGGCGGGGCTATGGGCGGAGTGGGCGGGGCTAAGGGCGGAGTGGGCGGGGCTAAAGCCGGAAGGGGCGGGGCTAAAGGGGGGGGCTTGCGGGGCTCTAAGGGCGGTAGGGGGGAGGCTAAAAGGGGAATGGGCAAGGCAGAATCGTGTATGGGCAGGGCTAAAGGGGGAAAGGCCGTGGCTGTAGGCGGAATGGGCGTGGCTAAAGGGGGAATGGGCGGGGCCAAGGGCGGGGTGGGCGGGGCTAAGGGCGGAGTGGGCGGGGCTAAAGCCGGAAGGGGCGGGGCTAAAGGGGGGGGGCTTGCCGGGGCTCTAGGGGCCGTAGGGGGGAGGCTAAAAGGGGAATGGGCGAGGCAGAATCGTGTATGGGCAGGGCTAAAGGGGGAAAGGCCGTGGCTGAAGGCGGAATGGGCGTGGCTAAAGGGGGGAATGGGCGGGGTGGGCGGGGCTAAGGGCGGAGTGGGCGGGGCTAAAGCCGGAAGGGGCGGGGCTAAAGCCGGAAGGGGCGGGGCTAAAGGGGGTGGAGCTTGCCGGGGCTCTAGGGGCCGTAGGGGGGAGGCTAAAAGGGGAATGGGCGAGGCAGAATCGTGTATGGGCAGGGCTAAAGGGGGAAAGGCCGTGGCTGAAGGCGGAATGGGCGTGGCTAAAGGGGGAATGGGCGGGGCTAAGGGCGGGGTGGGCGGGGCTAAGGGCGGAGTGGGCGGGGCTAAAGCCGGAAGGGGCGGGGCTAAAGGGGGGGGCTTGCCGGGGCTCTAGGGGCCGTAGGGGGGAGGCTAAAAGGGGAATGGGCGAGGCAGAATCGTGTATGGGCAGGGCTAAAGGGGGAAAGGCTGTGGCTGAAGGCGGAATGGGCGTGGCTAAAGGGGGAATGGGCGGGGCCAAGGGCGGGGTGGGCGGGGCTAAGGGCGGAGTGGGCGGGGCTAAAGCCGGAAGGGGCGGGGCTAAAGGGGGGGGCTTGCCGGGGCTCTAGGGGCCGTAGGGGAGAGGCTAAAAGGGGAATGGGCGAGGCAGAATCCTGTATGGGCAGGGCTAAAGGGGGAAAGGCCGTGGCTGAAGGCGGAATGGGCGTGGCTAAAGGGGGAATGGGCGGGGTGGGCGGGGCTAAGGGCGGAGTGGGCGGGGCTAAAGCCGGAAGGGGCGGGGCTAAAGCCGGAAGGGGCGGGGCTAAAGGGGGTGGGGCTTGCCGGGGCTCTAGGGGCCGTAGGGGGGAGGCTAAAAGGGGAATGGGCGAGGCAGAATCGTGTATGGGCAGGGCTAAAGGGGGAAAGGCCGTGGCTGAAGGCGGAATGGGTGTGGCTAAAGGGGGAATGGGCGGGGCCAAGGGCGGGGTGGGCGGGGCTAAGGGCGGAGTGGGCGGGGCTAAAGCCGGAAGGGGCGGGGCTAAGGGGGGGGGCTTGCCGGGGCTCTAGGGGCCGTAGGGGGGAGGCTAAAAGGGGAATGGGCGAGGCAGAATCGTGTATGGGCAGGGCTAAAGGGGGAAAGGCCGTGGCTGAAGGCGGAATGGGCGTGGCTAAAGGGGGAATGGGCGGGGCCAAGGGCGGGGTGGGCGGGGCTAAGGGCGGAGTGGGCGGGGCTAAAGCCGGAAGGGGCGGGGCTAAAGGGGGGGGCTTGCCGGGGCTCTAGGGGCCGTAGGGGAGAGGCTAAAAGGGGAATGGGCGAGGCAGAATCGTGTATGGGCAGGGCTAAAGGGGGAAAGGCCGTGGCTGAAGGCGGAATGGGCGTGGCTAAAGGGGGAATGGGCGGGGCCAAGGGCGGGGTGGGCGGGGCTAAAGCCGGAAAAGGCGGGGCTAAAGGGGGGGGCTTGCCGGGGCTCTAGGGGCCGTAGGGGGGAGGCTGAAAGGGGAATGGGCGAGGCAGAATCGTGTATGGGCAGGGCTAAAGGGGGAAAGGCCGTGGCTGAAGGCGGAATGGGCGTGGCTAAAGGGGGAATGGGCGGGGCCAAGGGCGGGGTGGGCGGGGCTAAGGGCGGAGTGGGCGGGGCTAAAACCGGAAGGGGCGGGGCTAAAGCCGGAAGGGGCGGGGCTAAAGGGGGGGGCTTGCCGGGGCTCTAGGGGCCGTAGGGGGGAGGCTAAAAGGGGAATGGGCAAGGCAGAATCGTGTATGGGCAGGGCTAAAGGGGGAAAGGCCGTGGCTGAAGGCGGAATGGGCGTGGCTAAAGGGGGAATGGGCGGGGCCAAGGGCGGGGTGGGCGGGGCTAAGGGCGGAGTGGGCGGGGCTAAAGCCGGAAGGGGCGGGGCTAAAGGGGGGGGGGCTTGCCGGGGCTCTAGGGGCCGTAGGGGGGAGGCTGAAAGGGGAATGGGCGAGGCAGAATCGTGTATGGGCAGGGCTAAAGGGGGAAAGGCCGTGGCTGAAGGCGGAATGGGCGTGGCTAAAGGGGGAATGGGCGGGGCCAAGGGCGGGTTGGGCGGGGCTAAGGGCGGAGTGGGCGGGGCTAAAGGCGGAAGGGGCGGGGCTAAAGCCGGGAGGGGCGGGGCTAAAGGGGGGGCTTGCCGGGGCTCTACGGGCCGTAGGGGGGAGGCTAAAAGGGGAATGGGCGAGGCAGAATGGTGTATGGGCAGGGCTAAAGGGGGAAAGGCCGTGGCTGAAGGCGGAATGGGCGTGGCTAAAGGGGGAATGGGCGGGGCCAAGGGCGGGGTGGGCGGGGCTAAGGGCGGAGTGGGCGGGGCTAAAGCCGGAAGGGGCGGGGCTAAAGGGGGGGCTTGCCGGGGCTCTAGGGGCCGTAGGGGGGAGGCTAAAAGGGGAATGGGCGAGGCAGAATGGTGTATGGGCAGGGCTAAAGGGGGAAAGGCCGTGGCTGAAGGCGGAATGGGCGTGGCTAAAGGGGGAATGGGCGGGGCCAAGGGCGGGGTGGGCGGGGCTAAGGGCGGAGTGGGCGGGGCTAAAACCGGAAGGGGCGGGGCTAAAGCCGGAAGGGGCGGGGCTAAATCCGGAAGGGGCGGGGCTAAAGGGGGGGCTTGCCGGGGCTCTACAGGCCGTAGGGGGGAGGCTAAAAGGGGAATGGGCGAGGCAGAATCGTGTATGGGCAGGGCTAAAGGGGGAAAGGCCGTGGCTGAAGGCGGAATGGGCGTGGCTAAAGGGGGAATGGGCGGGGCCAAGGGCGGGGTGGGCGGGGCTAAGGGCGGAGTGGGCGGGGCTAAAGCCGGAAGGGGCGGGGCTAAAGGGGGGGGGCTTGCCGGGGCTCTAGGGGCCGTAGGGGGGAGGCTGAAAGGGGAATGGGCGAGGCAGAATGGTGTATGGGCAGGGCTAAAGGGGGAAAGGCCGTGGCTGAAGGCGGAATGGGCGTGGCTAAAGGGGGAATGGGCGGGGCCAAGGGCGGGGTGGGCGGGGCTAAGGGCGGAGTGGGCGGGGCTAAGGGCGGAGTGGGCGGGGCTAAAGCCGGAAGGGGCGGGGCTAAAGGGGGGCGCTTGCCGGGGCTCTAGGGGCCGTAGGGGGGAGGCTAAAAGGGGAATGGGCAAGGCAGAATCGTGTATGGGCAGGGCTAAAGGGGGAAAGGCCGTGGCTGTAGGCGGAATGGGCGTGGCTAAAGGGGGAATGGGCGGGGCCAAGGGCGGGGTGGGCGGGGCTAAGGGCGGAGTGGGCGGGGCTAAAGCCGGAAGGGGCGGGGCTAAAGGGGGGGGCTTGCCGGGGCTCTAGGGGCCGTAGGGGGGAGGCTAAAAGGGGAATGGGCGAGGCAGAATCGTGTATGGGCAGGGCTAAAGGGGGAAAGGCCGTGGCTGAAGGCGGAATGGGCGTGGCTAAAGGGGGAATGGGCGGGGCCAAGGGCGGGTTGGGCGGGGCTAAGGGCGGAGTGGGCGGGGCTAAAGGCGGAAGGGGCGGGGCTAAAGCCGGGAGGGGCGGGGCTAAAGGGGGGGCTTGCCGGGGCTCTACGGGCCGTAGGGGGGAGGCTAAAAGGGGAATGGGCGAGGCAGAATCGTGTATGGGCAGGGCTAAAGGGGGAAAGGCCGTGGCTGAAGGCGGAATGGGCGTGGCTAAAGGGGGAATGGGCGGGGCCAAGGGCGGGGTGGGCGGGGCTAAGGGCGGAGTGGGCGGGGCTAAAGCCGGAAGGGGCGGGGCTAAAGGGGGGGGGCTTGCCGGGGCTCTAGGGGCCGTAGGGGGGAGGCTGAAAGGGGAATGGGCGAGGCAGAATGGTGTATGGGCAGGGCTAAAGGGGGAAAGGCCGTGGCTGAAGGCGGAATGGGCGTGGCTAAAGGGGGAATGGGCGGGGCCAAGGGCGGGGTGGGCGGGGCTAAGGGCGGAGTGGGCGGGGCTAAGGGCGGAGTGGGCGGGGCTAAAGCCGGAAGGGGCGGGGCTAAAGGGGGGGGCTTGCCGGGGCTCTAGGGGCCGTAGGGGGGAGGCTAAAAGGGGAATGGGCAAGGCAGAATCGTGTATGGGCAGGGCTAAAGGGGGAAAGGCCGTGGCTGTAGGCGGAATGGGCGTGGCTAAAGGGGGAATGGGCGGGGCCAAGGGCGGGGTGGGCGGGGCTAAGGGCGGAGTGGGCGAGGCTAAAGCCGGAAGGGGCGGGGCTAAAGGGGGGGGGCTTGCCGGGGCTCTAGGGGCCGTAGGGGGGAGGCTAAAAGGGGAATGGGCGAGGCAGAATCGTGTATGGGCAGGGCTAAAGGGGGAAAGGCCGTGGCTGAAGGCGGAATGGGCGTGGCTAAAGGGGGAATGGGCGGGGTGGGCGGGGCTAAGGGCGGAGTGGGCGGGGCTAAAGCCGGAAGGGGGGGCTAAAGCCGGAAGGGGCGGGGCTAAAGGGGGTGGGGCTTGCCGGGGCTCTAGGGGCCGTAGGGGGGAGGCTAAAAGGGGAATGGGCGAGGCAGAATCGTGTATGGGCAGGGCTGAAGGGGGAAAGGCCGTGGCTGTAGGCGGAATGGGCGTGGCTAAAGGGGGAATGGGCGGGGCCAAGGGCGGGGTGGGCGGGGCTAATGGCGGAGTGGGCGGGGCTAAAGCCGGAAGGGGCGGGGCTAAAGGGGGGGGCTTGCCGGGGCTCTAGGGGCCGTAGGGGGGAGGCTAAAAGGGGAATGGGCGAGGCAGAATCGTGTATGGGCAGGGCTAAAGGGGGAAAGGCCGTGGCTGAAGGCGGAATGGGCGTGGCTAAAGGGGGAATGGGCGGGGCCAAGGGCGGGTTGGGCGGGGCTAAGGGCGGAGTGGGCGGGGCTAAAGGCGGAAGGGGCGGGGCTAAAGCCGGAAGGGGCGGGGCTAAAGGGGGGGCTTGCCGGGGCTCTACGGGCCGTAGGGGGGAGGCTAAAAGGGGAATGGGCGAGGCAGAATGGTGTATGGGCAGGGCTAAAGGGGGAAAGGCCGTGGCTGAAGGCGGAATGGGCGTGGCTAAAGGGGGAATGGGCGGGGCCAAGGGCGGGGTGGGCGGGGCTAAGGGCGGAGTGGGCGGGGCTAAAGCCGGAAGGGGCGGGGCTAAAGGGGGGGGCTTGCCGGGGCTCTAGGGGCCGTAGGGGGGAGGCTCAAAGGGGAATGGGCGAGGCAGAATCGTGTATGGGCAGGGCTAAAGGGGGAAAGGCCGTGGCTGAAGGCGGAATGGGCGTGGCTAAAGGGGGAATGGGCGGGGTGGGCGGGGCTAAGGGCGGAGTGGGCGGGGCTAAAGCCGGAAGGGGCGGGGCTAAAGCCGGAAGGGGCGGGGCTAAAGGGGGGGGGGGCTTGCCGGGGCTCTAGGGGCCGTAGGGGGGAGGCTAAAAGGGGAATGGGCGAGGCAGAATCGTGTATGGGCAGGGCTAAAGGGGGAAAGGCCGTGGCTGAAGGCGGAATGGGCGTGGCTAAAGGGGGAATGGGCGGGGCCAAGGGCGGGGTGGGCGGGGCTAAGGGCGGAGTGGGCGGGGCTAAAACCGGAAGGGGCGGGGCTAAAGCCGGAAGGGGCGGGGCTAAGGGGGGGGCTTGCCGGGGCTCTAGGGGCCGTAGGGGGGAGGCTAAAAGGGGAATGGGCGAGGCAGAATCGTGTATGGGCAGGGCTAAAGGGGGAAAGGCCGTGGCTGAAGGCGGAATGGGCGTGGCTAAAGGGGGAATGGGCGGGGCCAAGGGCGGGGTGGGCGGGGCTAAGGGCGGAGTGGGCGGGGCTAAAGCCGGAAGGGGCGGGGCTAAAGGGGGGGGCTTGCCGGGGCTCTAGGGGCCGTAGGGGGGAGGCTAAAAGGGGAATGGGCGAGGCAGAATCGTGTATGGGCAGGGCTAAAGGGGGAAAGGCCGTGGCTGAAGGCGGAATGGGCGTGGCTAAAGGGGGAATGGGCGGGGCCAAGGGCGGGTTGGGCGGGGCTAAAGGCGGAGTGGGCGGGGCTAAAACCGGAAGGGGCGGGGCTAAAGCCGGAAGGGGCGGGGCTAAAGGGGGGGCTTGCCGGGGCTCTACGGGCCGTAGGGGGGAGGCTAAAAGGGGAATGGGCGAGGCAGAATCGTGTATGGGCAGGGCTAAAGGGGGAAAGGCCGTGGCTGAAGGCGGAATGGGCGTGGCTAAAGGGGGAATGGGCGGGGCCAAGGGCGGGGTGGGCGGGGCTAAGGGCGGAGTGGGCGGGGCTAAATCCGGAAGGGGCGGGGCTAAAGCCGGAAGGGGCGGGGCTAAAGGGGGGGCTTGCCGGGGCTCTAGGGGCCGTAGGGGGGAGGCTAAAAGGGGAATGGGCAAGGCAGAATCGTGTATGGGCAGGGCTAAAGGGGGAAAGGCCGTGGCTGTAGGCGGAATGGGCGTGGCTAAAGGGGGAATGGGCGGGGCCAAGGGCGGGGTGGGCGGGGCTAAGGGCGGAGTGGGCGGGGCTAAAGCCGGAAGGGGCGGGGCTAAAGGGGGGGGCTTGCCGGGGCTCTAGGGGCCGTAGGGGAGAGGCTAAAAGGGGAATGGGCGAGGCAGAATCGTGTATGGGCAGGGCTAAAGGGGGAAAGGCCGTGGCTGAAGGCGGAATGGGCGTGGCTAAAGGGGGAATGGGCGGGGCCAAGGGCGGGGTGGGCGGGGCTAAAGCCGGAAGGGGCGGGGCTAAAGGGGGGGGCTTGCCGGGGCTCTAGGGGCCGTAGGGGGGAGGCTGAAAGGGGAATGGGCGAGGCAGAATCGTGTATGGGCAGGGCTAAAGGGGGAAAGGCCGTGGCTGAAGGCGGAATGGGCGTGGCTAAAGGGGGAATGGGCGGGGGCAAGGGCGGGGTGGGCGGGGCTAAGGGCGGAGTGGGCGGGGCTAAAACCGGAAGGGGCGGGGCTAAAGCCGGAAGGGGCGGGGCTAAAGGGGGGGGCTTGCCGGGGCTCTACGGGCCGTAGGGGGGAGGCTAAAAGGGGAATGGGCGAGGCAGAATCGTGTATGGGCAGGGCTAAAGGGGGAAAGGCCGTGGCTGAAGGCGGAATGGGCGTGGCTAAAGGGGGAATGGGCGGGGCCAAGGGCGGGGTGGGCGGGGCTAAGGGCGGAGTGGGCGGGGCTAAAGCCGGAAGGGGCGGGGCTAAAGGGGGGGGGCTTGCCGGGGCTCTAGGGGCCGTAGGGGGGAGGCTGAAAGGGGAATGGGCGAGGCAGAATCGTGTATGGGCAGGGCTAAAGGGGGAAAGGCCGTGGCTGAAGGCGGAATGGGCGTGGCTAAAGGGGGAATGGGAGGGGCCAAGGGCGGGGTGGGCGGGGCTAAGGGCGGAGTGGGCGGGGCTAAAGCCGGAAGGGGCGGGGCTAAAGCCGGGAAAGGCGGGGCTAAAGGGGGGGGCTTGCCGGGGCTCTACGGGCCGTAGGGGGGAGGCTAAAAGGGGAATGGGCGAGGCAGAATGGTGTATGGGCAGGGCTAAAGGGGGAAAGGCCGTGGCTGAAGGCGGAATGGGCGTGGCTAAAGGGGGAATGGGCGGGGCCAAGGGCAGGGTGGGCGGGGCTAAGGGCGGAGTGGGCGGGGCTAAGGGCGGAGTGGGCGGGGCTAAAGCCGGAAGGGGCGGGGCTAAAGGGGGGGGCTTGCCGGGGCTCTAGGGGCCGTAGGGGGGAGGCTAAAAGGGGAATGGGCGAGGCAGAATCGTGTATGGGCAGGGCTAAAGGGGGAAAGGCCGTGGCTGAAGGCGGAATGGGCGTGGCTAAAGGGGGAATGGGCGGGGCCAAGGGCGGGGTGGGCGGGGCTAAGGGCGGAGTGGGCGGGGCTAAAGCCGGAAGGGGCGGGGCTAAAGCCGGAAGGGGCGGGGCTAAATGCGGGGGGGGCTTGCCGGGGCTATCGGGGCCGTAGGGGGGAGGCTAAAAGGGGAATGGGCGAGGCAGAATGGTGTATGGGCAGGGCTAAAGGGGGAAAGGCCGTGGCTGAAGGCGGAATGGGCGTGGCTAAAGGGGGAATGGGCGGGGCCAAGGGCGGGGTGGGCGGGGCTAAGGGCGGAGTGGGCGGGGCTAAAGCCGGAAGGGGCGGGGCTAAAGCCGGGAGGGGCGGGGCTAAAGGGGGGGCTTGCCGGGGCTCTACGGGCCGTAGGGGGGAGGCTAAAAGGGGAATGGGCGAGGCAGAATCGTGTATGGGCAGGGCTAAAGGGGGAAAGGCCGTGGCTGAAGGCGGAATGGGCGTGGCTAAAGGGGGAATGGGCGGGGCCAAGGGCGGAGTGGGCGGGGCTAAAGCCGGAAGGGGCGGGGCTAAAGGGGGGGGCTTGCCGGGGCTCTAGGGGCCGTAGGGGGGAGGCTAAAAGGGGAATGGGCGAGGCAGAATGGTGTATGGGCAGGGCTAAAGGGGGAAAGGCCGTGGCTGAAGGCGGAATGGGCGTGGCTAAAGGGGGAATGGGCGGGGCCAAGGGCGGGGTGGGCGGGGCTAAGGGCGGAGTGGGCGGGGCTAAAGCCGGAAGGGGCGGGGCTAAAGGGGGGGGCTTGCCGGGGCTCTAGGGGCCGTAGGGGGGAGGCTAAAAGGGGAATGGGCGAGGCAGAATGGTGTATGGGCAGGGCTAAAGGGGGAAAGGCCGTGGCTGAAGGCGGAATGGGCGTGGCTAAAGGGGGAATGGGCGGGGCCAAGGGCGGGGTGGGCGGGGCTAAGGGCGGAGTGGGCGGGGCTAAAGCCGGAAGGGGCGGGGCTAAAGCCGGAAGGGGCGGGGCTAAATCCGGAAGGGGCGGGGCTAAAGGGGGGGCTTGCCGGGGCTCTACAGGCCGTAGGGGGGAGGCTAAAAGGGGAATGGGCGAGGCAGAATCGTGTATGGGCAGGGCTAAAGGGGGAAAGGCCGTGGCTGAAGGCGGAATGGGCGTGGCTAAAGGGGGAATGGGCGGGGCCAAGGGCGGGGTGGGCGGGGCTAAGGGCGGAGTGGGCGGGGCTAAAGCCGGAAGGGGCGGGGCTAAAGGGGGGGGGCTTGCCGGGGCTCTAGGGGCCGTAGGGGGGAGGCTGAAAGGGGAATGGGCAAGGCAGAATCGTGTATGGGCAGGGCTAAAGGGGGAAAGGCCGTGGCTGTAGGCGGAATGGGCGTGGCTAAAGGGGGAATGGGCGGGGCCAAGGGCGGAGTGGGCGGGGCTAAGGGCGGAGTGGGCGGGGCTAAAGCCGGAAGGGGCGGGGCTAAAGGGGGGGGCTTGCCGGGGCTCTAGGGGCCGTAGGGGGGAGGCTAAAAGGGGAATGGGCGAGGCAGAATCGTGTATGGGCAGGGCTAAAGGGGGAAAGGCCGTGGCTGAAGGCGGAATGGGCGTGGCTAAAGGGGGAATGGGCGGGGCCAAGGGCGGGTTGGGCGGGGCTAAGGGCGGAGTGGGCGGGGCTAAAGCCGGAAGGGGCGGGGCTAAAGCCGGGAGGGGCGGGGCTAAAGGGGGGGCTTGCCGGGGCTCTACGGGCCGTAGGGGGGAGGCTAAAAGGGGAATGGGCGAGGCAGAATCGTGTATGGGCAGGGCTAAAGGGGGAAAGGCCGTGGCTGAAGGCGGAATGGGCGTGGCTAAAGGGGGAATGGGCGGGGCCAAGGGCGGGGTGGGCGGGGCTAAGGGCGGAGTGGGCGGGGCTAAAGCCGGAAGGGGCGGGGCTAAAGGGGGGGGGCTTGCCGGGGCTCTAGGGGCCGTAGGGGGGAGGCTGAAAGGGGAATGGGCGAGGCAGAATGGTGTATGGGCAGGGCTAAAGGGGGAAAGGCCGTGGCTGAAGGCGGAATGGGCGTGGCTAAAGGGGGAATGGGCGGGGCTAAGGGCGGGGTGGGCGGGGCTAAGGGCGGAGTGGGCGGGGCTAAGGGCGGAGTGGGCGGGGCTAAAGCCGGAAGGGGCGGGGCTAAAGGGGGGGGCTTGCCGGGGCTCTAGGGGCCGTAGGGGGGAGGCTAAAAGGGGAATGGGCAAGGCAGAATCGTGTATGGGCAGGGCTAAAGGGGGAAAGGCCGTGGCTGTAGGCGGAATGGGCGTGGCTAAAGGGGGAATGGGCGGGGCCAAGGGCGGGGTGGGCGGGGCTAAGGGCGGAGTGGGCGGGGCTAAAGCCGGAAGGGGCGGGGCTAAAGGGGGGGGGCTTGCCGGGGCTCTAGGGGCCGTAGGGGGGAGGCTAAAAGGGGAATGGGCGAGGCAGAATCGTGTATGGGCAGGGCTGAAGGGGGAAAGGCCGTGGCTGTAGGCGGAATGGGCGTGGCTAAAGGGGGAATGGGCGGGGCCAAGGGCGGGGTGGGCGGGGCTAATGGCGGAGTGGGCGGGGCTAAAGCCGGAAGGGGCGGGGCTAAAGGGGGGGGCTTGCCGGGGCTCTAGGGGCCGTAGGGGGGAGGCTAAAAGGGGAATGGGCGAGGCAGAATCGTGTATGGGCAGGGCTAAAGGGGGAAAGGCCGTGGCTGAAGGCGGAATGGGCGTGGCTAAAGGGGGAATGGGCGGGGCCAAGGGCGGGGTGGGCGGGGCTAAGGGCGGAGTGGGCGGGGCTAAAGGCGGAAGGGGCGGGGCTAAAGCCGGAAGGGGCGGGGCTAAAGGGGGGGCTTGCCGGGGCTCTACGGGCCGTAGGGGGGAGGCTAAAAGGGGAATGGGCGAGGCAGAATGGTGTATGGGCAGGGCTAAAGGGGGAAAGGCCGTGGCTGAAGGCGGAATGGGCGTGGCTAAAGGGGGAATGGGCGGGGCCAAGGGCGGGGTGGGCGGGGCTAAGGGCGGAGTGGGCGGGGCTAAAGCCGGAAGGGGCGGGGCTAAAGCCGGGAGGGGCGGGGCTAAAGGGGGGGCTTGCCGGGGCTCTACGGGCCGTAGGGGGGAGGCTAAAAGGGGAATGGGCAAGGCAGAATCGTGTATGGGCAGGGCTAAAGGGGGAAAGGCCGTGGCTGAAGGCGGAATGGGCGTGGCTAAAGGGGGAATGGGCGGGGCCAAGGGCGGAGTGGGCGGGGCTAAAGCCGGAAGGGGCGGGGCTAAAGGGGGGGGCTTGCCGGGGCTCTAGGGGCCGTAGGGGGGAGGCTAAAAGGGGAATGGGCGAGGCAGAATCGTGTATGGGCAGGGCTAAAGGGGGAAAGGCCGTGGCTGAAGGCGGAATGGGCGTGGCTAAAGGGGGAATGGGCGGGGCCAAGGGCGGGGTGGGCGGGGCTAAGGGCGGAGTGGGCGGGGCTAAAGCCGGAAGGGGCGGGGCTAAAGCCGGAAGGGGCGGGGCTAAGGGGGGGGGCTTGCCGGGGCTCTAGGGGCCGTAGGGGGGAGGCTAAAAGGGGAATGGGCGAGGCAGAATGGTGTATGGGCAGGGCTAAAGTGGGAAAGGCCGTGGCTGAAGGCGGAATGGGCGTGGCTAAAGGGGGAATGGGCGGGGCCAAGGGCGGGGTGGGCGGGGCTAAGGGCGGAGTGGGCGGGGCTAAAACCGGAAGGGGCGGGGCTAAAGCCGGAAGGGGCGGGGCTAAATCCGGAAGGGGCGGGGCTAAAGGGGGGGCTTGCCGGGGCTCTACAGGCCGTAGGGGGGAGGCTAAAAGGGGAATGGGCGAGGCAGAATCGTGTATGGGCAGGGCTAAAGGGGGAAAGGCCGTGGCTGAAGGCGGAATGGGCGTGGCTAAAGGGGGAATGGGCGGGGCCAAGGGCGGGGTGGGCGGGGCTAAGGGCGGAGTGGGCGGGGCTAAAGCCGGAAGGGGCGGGGCTAAAGGGGGGGGGCTTGCCGGGGCTCTAGGGGCCGTAGGGGGGAGGCTGAAAGGGGAATGGGCGAGGCAGAATCGTGTATGGGCAGGGCTAAAGGGGGAAAGGCCGTGGCTGTAGGCGGAATGGGCGTGGCTAAAGGGGGAATGGGCGGGGCCAAGGGCGGGGTGGGCGGGGCTAAGGGCGGAGTGGGCGGGGCTAAAGCCGGAAGGGGCGGGGCTAAAGGGGGGGGCTTGCCGGGGCTCTAGGGGCCGTAGGGGGGAGGCTAAAAGGGGAATGGGCGAGGCAGAATCGTGTATGGGCAGGGCTAAAGGGGGAAAGGCCGTGGCTGAAGGCGGAATGGGCGTGGCTAAAGGGGGAATGGGCGGGGCCAAGGGCGGGGTGGGCGGGGCTAAGGGCGGAGTGGGCGGGGCTAAAGGCGGAAGGGGCGGGGCTAAAGCCGGGAGGGGCGGGGCTAAAGGGGGGGCTTGCCGGGGCTCTACGGGCCGTAGGGGGGAGGCTAAAAGGGGAATGGGCGAGGCAGAATCGTGTATGGGCAGGGCTAAAGGGGGAAAGGCCGTGGCTGAAGGCGGAATGGGCGTGGCTAAAGGGGGAATGGGCGGGGCCAAGGGCGGGGTGGGCGGGGCTAAGGGCGGAGTGGGCGGGGCTAAAGCCGGAAGGGGCGGGGCTAAAGGGGGGGGGCTTGCCGGGGCTCTAGGGGCCGTAGGGGGGAGGCTGAAAGGGGAATGGGCGAGGCAGAATGGTGTATGGGCAGGGCTAAAGGGGGAAAGGCCGTGGCTGAAGGCGGAATGGGCGTGGCTAAAGGGGGAATGGGCGGGGCCAAGGGCGGGGTGGGCGGGGCTAAGGGCGGAGTGGGCGGGGCTAAGGGCGGAGTGGGCGGGGCTAAAGCCGGAAGGGGCGGGGCTAAAGGGGGGGGCTTGCCGGGGCTCTAGGGGCCGTAGGGGGGAGGCTAAAAGGGGAATGGGCAAGGCAGAATCGTGTATGGGCAGGGCTAAAGGGGGAAAGGCCGTGGCTGTAGGCGGAATGGGCGTGGCTAAAGGGGGAATGGGCGGGGCCAAGGGCGGGGTGGGCGGGGCTAAGGGCGGAGTGGGCGGGGCTAAAGCCGGAAGGGGCGGGGCTAAAGGGGGGGGGCTTGCCGGGGCTCTAGGGGCCGTAGGGGGGAGGCTAAAAGGGGAATGGGCGAGGCAGAATCGTGTATGGGCAGGGCTAAAGGGGGAAAGGCCGTGGCTGAAGGCGGAATGGGCGTGGCTAAAGGGGGAATGGGCGGGGTGGGCGGGGCTAAGGGCGGAGTGGGCGGGGCTAAAGCCGGACGGGGGGGGCTAAAGCCGGAAGGGGCGGGGCTAAAGGGGGTGGGGCTTGCCGGGGCTCTAGGGGCCGTAGGGGGGAGGCTAAAAGGGGAATGGGCGAGGCAGAATCGTGTATGGGCAGGGCTGAAGGGGGAAAGGCCGTGGCTGTAGGCGGAATGGGCGTGGCTAAAGGGGGAATGGGCGGGGCCAAGGGCGGGGGTGGGCGGGGCTAATGGCGGAGTGGGCGGGGCTAAAGCCGGAAGGGGCGGGGCTAAAGGGGGGGGCTTGCCGGGGCTCTAGGGGCCGTAGGGGGGAGGCTAAAAGGGGAATGGGCGAGGCAGAATCGTGTATGGGCAGGGCTAAAGGGGGAAAGGCCGTGGCTGAAGGCGGAATTGGCGTGGCTAAAGGGGGAATGGGCGGGGCCAAGGGCGGGTTGGGCGGGGCTAAGGGCGGAGTGGGCGGGGCTAAAGGCGGAAGGGGCGGGGCTAAAGCCGGAAGGGGCGGGGCTAAAGGGGGGGCTTGCCGGGGCTCTACGGGCCGTAGGGGGGAGGCTAAAAGGGGAATGGGCGAGGCAGAATCGTGTATGGGCAGGGCTAAAGGGGGAAAGGCCGTGGCTGTAGGCGGAATGGGCGTGGCTAAAGGGGGAATGGGCGGGGCCAAGGGCGGGGTGGGCGGGGCTAAGGGCGGAGTGGGCGGGGCTAAAGCCGGAAGGGGCGGGGCTAAAGGGGGGGGCTTGCCGGGGCTCTAGGGGCCGTAGGGGGGAGGCTAAAAGGGGAATGGGCGAGGCAGAATCGTGTATGGGCAGGGCTAAAGGGGGAAAGGCCGTGGCTGAAGGCGGAATGGGCGTGGCTAAAGGGGGAATGGGCGGGGCCAAGGGCGGGGTGGGCGGGGCTAAGGGCGGAGTGGGCGGGGCTAAAACCGGAAGGGGCGGGGCTAAAGCCGGAAGGGGCGGGGCTAAAGGGGGGGCTTGCCGGGGCTCTACGGGCCGTAGGGGGGAGGCTAAAAGGGGAATGGGCGAGGCAGAATCGTGTATGGGCAGGGCTAAAGGGGGAAAGGCCGTGGCTGAAGGCGGAATGGGCGTGGCTAAAGGGGGAATGGGCGGGGCCAAGGGCGGGGTGGGCGGGGCTAAGGGCGGAGTGGGCGGGGCTAAAGCCGGAAGGGGCGGGGCTAAAGGGGGGGGGCTTGCCGGGGCTCTAAGGGCCGTAGGGGGGAGGCTGAAAGGGGAATGGGGCGAGGCAGAATGGTGTATGGGCAGGGCTAAAGGGGGAAAGGCCGTGGCTGAAGGCGGAATGGGCGTGGCTAAAGGGGGAATGGGCGGGGCCAAGGGCGGGGTGGGCGGGGCTAAGGGCGGAGTGGGCGGGGCTAAAGCCGGAAGGGGCGGGGGCTTAAAGCCGGGAAAGGCGGGGCTAAAGGGGGGGGCTTGCCGGGGCTCTACGGGCCGTAGGGGGGAGGCTAAAAGGGGAATGGGCGAGGCAGAATGGTGTATGGGCAGGGCTAAAGGGGGAAAGGCCGTGGCTGAAGGCGGAATGGGCGTGGCTAAAGGGGGAATGGGCGGGGCCAAGGGCGGGGTGGGGCGGGGCTAAGGGCGGAGTGGGCGGGGCTAAAACCGGAAGGGGCGGGGCTAAAGCCGGAAGGGGCGGGGCTAAATCCGGAAGGGGCGGGGCTAAAGGGGGGGCTTGCCGGGGCTCTACGGGCCGTAGGGGGGAGGCTCAAAGGGGAATGGGCGAGGCAGAATCGTGTATGGGCAGGGCTAAAGGGGGAAAGGCCGTGGCTGAAGGCGGAATGGGCGTGGCTAAAGGGGGAATGGGCGGGGCCAAGGGCGGGGTGGGCGGGGCTAAGGGCGGAGTGGGCGGGGCTAAAGCCGGAAGGGGCGGGGCTAAAGGGGGGGGGCTTGTCGGGGCTCTAGGGGCCGTAGGGGGGAGGCTGAAAGGGGAATGGGCGAGGCAGAATGGTGTATGGGCAGGGCTAAAGGGGGAAAGGCCGTGGCTGAAGGCGGAATGGGCGTGGCTAAAGGGGGAATGGGCGGGGCCAAGGGCGGGGTGGGCGGGGCTAAGGGCGGAGTGGGCGGGGCTAAGGGCGGAGTGGGCGGGGCTAAAGCCGGAAGGGGCGGGGCTAAAGGGGGGGGCTTGCCGGGGCTCTAGGGGCCGTAGGGGGGAGGCTAAAAGGGGAATGGGCAAGGCAGAATCGTGTATGGGCAGGGCTAAAGGGGGAAAGGCCGTGGCTGTAGGCGGAATGGGCGTGGCTAAAGAGGGAATGGGCGGGGCCAAGGGCGGGGTGGGCGGGGCTAATGGCGGAGTGGGCGGGGCTTAAAGCCGGAAGGGGCGGGGCTAAAGGGGGGGGCTTGCCGGGGCTCTAGGGGCCGTAGGGGGGAGGCTAAAAGGGGAATGGGCGAGGCAGAATGGTGTATGGGCAGGGCTAAAGGGGGAAAGGCCGTGGCTGTAGGCGGAATGGGCGTGGCTAAAGGGGGGAATGGGCGGGGCCAAGGGCGGGGTGGGCGGGGCTAAGGGCGGAGTGGGCGGGGCTAAAGCCGGAAGGGGCGGGGCTAAAGGGGGGGGCTTGCCGGGGCTCTAGGGGCCGTAGGGGGGAGGCTAAAAGGGGAATGGGCGAGGCAGAATCGTGTATGGGCAGGGCTAAAGGGGGAAAGGCCGTGGCTGAAGGCGGAATGGGCGTGGCTAAAGGGGGAATGGGCGGGGTGGGCGGGGCTAAGGGCGGAGTGGGCGGGGCTAAAGCCGGAAGGGGGGGGGCTAAAGCCGGAAGGGGCGGGGCTAAAGGGGGTGGGGCTTGCCGGGGCTCTAGGGGCCGTAGGGGGGAGGCTAAAAGGGGAATGGGAGAGGCAGAATCGTGTATGGGCAGGGCTAAAGGGGGAAAGGCCGTGGCTGTAGGCGGAATGGGCGTGGCTAAAGGGGGAATGGGCGGGGCCAAGGGCGGGGTGGGCGGGGCTAAGGGCGGAGTGGGCGGGGCTAAAGCCGGAAGGGGCGGGGCTAAAGGGGGGGGCTTGCCGGGGCTCTAGGGGCCGTAGGGGGGAGGCTAAAAGGGGAATGGGCGAGGCAGAATCGTGTATGGGCAGGGCTAAAGGGGGAAAGGCCGTGGCTGAAGGCGGAATGGGCGTGGCTAAAGGGGGAATGGGCGGGGCCAAGGGCGGGGTGGGCGGGGCTAAGGGCGGAGTGGGCGGGGCTAAAACCGGAAGGGGCGGGGCTAAAGCCGGAAGGGGCGGGGCTAAAGGGGGGGCTTGCCGGGGCTCTACGGGCCGTAGGGGGGAGGCTAAAAGGGGAATGGGCGAGGCAGAATCGTGTATGGGCAGGGCTAAAGGGGGAAAGGCCGTGGCTGAAGGCGGAATGGGCGTGGCTAAAGGGGGAATGGGCGGGGCCAAGGGCGGGGTGGGCGGGGCTAAGGGCGGAGTGGGCGGGGCTAAAGCCGGAAGGGGCGGGGCTAAAGGGGGGGGGCTTGCCGGGGCTCTAAGGGCCGTAGGGGGGAGGCTCAAAGGGGAATGGGCGAGGCAGAATGGTGTATGGGCAGGGCTAAAGGGGGAAAGGCCGTGGCTGAAGGCGGAATGGGCGTGGCTAAAGGGGGAATGGGCGGGGGCCAAGGGCGGGGTGGGCGGGGCTAAGGGCGGAGTGGGCGGGGCTAAAGCCGGAAGGGGCGGGGCTAAAGCCGGGAAAGGCGGGGCTAAAGGGGGGGGCTTGCCGGGGCTCTACGGGCCGTAGGGGGGAGGCTAAAAGGGGAATGGGCGAGGCAGAATGGTGTATGGGCAGGGCTAAAGGGGGAAAGGCCGTGGCTGAAGGCGGAATGGGCGTGGCTAAAGGGGGAATGGGCGGGGCCAAGGGCGGGGTGGGCGGGGCCAAGGGCGGAGTGGGCGGGGCTAAAACCGGAAGGGGCGGGGCTAAAGCCGGAAGGGGCGGGGCTAAATCCGGAAGGGGCGGGGCTAAAGGGGGGGCTTGCCGGGGCTCTACGGGCCGTAGGGGGGAGGCTAAAAGGGGAATGGGCGAGGCAGAATCGTGTATGGGCAGGGCTAAAGGGGGAAAGGCCGTGGCTGAAGGCGGAATGGGCGTGGCTAAAGGGGGAATGGGCGGGGCCAAGGGCGGGGTGGGCGGGGCTAAGGGCGGAGTGGGCGGGGCTAAAGCCGGAAGGGGCGGGGCTAAAGGGGGGGGCTTGCCGGGGCTCTAGGGGCCGTAGGGGGGAGGCTGAAAGGGGAATGGGCGAGGCAGAATGGTGTATGGGCAGGGCTAAAGGGGGAAAGGCCGTGGCTGAAGGCGGAATGGGCGTGGCTAAAGGGGGAATGGGCGGGGCCAAGGGCGGGGTGGGCGGGGCTAAGGGCGGAGTGGGCGGGGCTAAGGGCGGAGTGGGCGGGGCTAAAGCCGGAAGGGGCGGGGCTAAAGGGGGGGGCTTGCCGGGGCTCTAGGGGCCGTAGGGGGGAGGCTAAAAGGGGAATGGGCAAGGCAGAATCGTGTATGGGCAGGGCTAAAGGGGGAAAGGCCGTGGCTGTAGGCGGAATGGGGCGTGGCTAAAGGGGGAATGGGCGGGGCCAAGGGCGGGGTGGGCGGGGCTAATGGCGGAGTGGGCGGGGCTAAAGCCGGAAGGGGCGGGGCTAAAGGGGGGGCTTGCCGGGGCTCTAGGGGCCGTAGGGGGGAGGCTAAAAGGGGAATGGGCGAGGCAGAATCGTGTATGGGCAGGGCTAAAGGGGGAAAGGCCGTGGCTGAAGGCGGAATGGGCGTGGCTAAAGGGGGAATGGGCGGGGCCAAGGGCGGGGTGGGCGGGGCTAAGGGCGGAGTGGGCGGGGCTAAAGCCGGAAGGGGCGGGGCTAAAGCCGGAAGGGGCGGGGCTAAAGGGGGGGGCTTGCCGGGGCTCTAGGGGCCGTAGGGGGGAGGCTAAAAGGGGAATGGGCGAGGCAGAATCGTGTATGGGCAGGGCTAAAGGGGGAAAGGCCGTGGCTGAAGGCGGAATGGGCGTGGCTAAAGGGGGAATGGGCGGGGCCAAGGGCGGGTTGGGCGGGGCTAAGGGCGGAGTGGGCGGGGCTAAAGGCGGAAGGGGCGGGGCTAAAGCCGGGAGGGGCGGGGCTAAAGGGGGGGCTTGCCGGGGCTCTACGGGCCGTAGGGGGGAGGCTAAAAGGGGAATGGGCGAGGCAGAATCGTGTATGGGCAGGGCTAAAGGGGGAAAGGCCGTGGCTGAAGGCGGAATGGGCGTGGCTAAAGGGGGAATGGGCGGGGCCAAGGGCGGGGTGGGCGGGGCTAAGGGCGGAGTGGGCGGGGCTAAAGCCGGAAGGGGCGGGGCTAAAGGGGGGGGGCTTGCCGGGGCTCTAGGGGCCGTAGGGGGGAGGCTGAAAGGGGAATGGGCGAGGCAGAATGGTGTATGGGCAGGGCTAAAGGGGGAAAGGCCGTGGCTGAAGGCGGAATGGGCGTGGCTAAAGGGGGAATGGGCGGGGCCAAGGGCGGGGTGGGCGGGGCTAAGGGCGGAGTGGGCGGGGCTAAGGGCGGAGTGGGCGGGGCTAAAGCCGGAAGGGGCGGGGCTAAAGGGGGGGGCTTGCCGGGGCTCTAGGGGCCGTAGGGGGGAGGCTAAAAGGGGAATGGGCAAGGCAGAATCGTGTATGGGCAGGGCTAAAGGGGGAAAGGCCGTGGCTGTAGGCGGAATGGGCGTGGCTAAAGGGGGAATGGGCGGGGCCAAGGGCGGGGTGGGCGGGGCTAAGGGCGGAGTGGGCGGGGCTAAAGCCGGAAGGGGCGGGGCTAAAGGGGGGGGGCTTGCCGGGGCTCTAGGGGCCGTAGGGGGGAGGCTAAAAGGGGAATGGGCGAGGCAGAATCGTGTATGGGCAGGGCTAAAGGGGGAAAGGCCGTGGCTGAAGGCGGAATGGGCGTGGCTAAAGGGGGAATGGGCGGGGTGGGCGGGGCTAAGGGCGGAGTGGGCGGGGCTAAAGCCGGACGGGGGGGGCTAAAGCCGGAAGGGGCGGGGCTAAAGGGGGTGGGGCTTGCCGGGGCTCTAGGGGCCGTAGGGGGGAGGCTAAAAGGGGAATGGGCGAGGCAGAATCGTGTATGGGCAGGGCTGAAGGGGGAAAGGCCGTGGCTGTAGGCGGAATGGGCGTGGCTAAAGGGGGAATGGGCGGGGCCAAGGGCGGGGTGGGCGGGGCTAATGGCGGAGTGGGCGGGGCTAAAGCCGGAAGGGGCGGGGCTAAAGGGGGGGGCTTGCCGGGGCTCTAGGGGCCGTAGGGGGGAGGCTAAAAGGGGAATGGGCGAGGCAGAATCGTGTATGGGCAGGGCTAAAGGGGGAAAGGCCGTGGCTGAAGGCGGAATTGGCGTGGCTAAAGGGGGAATGGGCGGGGCCAAGGGCGGGTTGGGCGGGGCTAAGGGCGGAGTGGGCGGGGCTAAAGGCGGAAGGGGCGGGGCTAAAGCCGGAAGGGGCGGGGCTAAAGGGGGGGCTTGCCGGGGCTCTACGGGCCGTAGGGGGGAGGCTAAAAGGGGAATGGGCGAGGCAGAATCGTGTATGGGCAGGGCTAAAGGGGGAAAGGCCGTGGCTGTAGGCGGAATGGGCGTGGCTAAAGGGGGAATGGGCGGGGCCAAGGGCGGGGTGGGCGGGGCTAAGGGCGGAGTGGGCGGGGCTAAAGCCGGAAGGGGCGGGGCTAAAGGGGGGGGCTTGCCGGGGCTCTAGGGGCCGTAGGGGGGAGGCTAAAAGGGGAATGGGCGAGGCAGAATCGTGTATGGGCAGGGCTAAAGGGGGAAAGGCCGTGGCTGAAGGCGGAATGGGCGTGGCTAAAGGGGGAATGGGCGGGGTGGGCGGGGCTAAGGGCGGAGTGGGCGGGGCTAAAGCCGGAAGGGGGGGGCTAAAGCCGGAAGGGGCGGGGCTAAAGGGGGTGGGGCTTGCCGGGGCTCTAGGGGCCGTAGGGGGGAGGCTAAAAGGGGAATGGGAGAGGCAGAATCGTGTATGGGCAGGGCTAAAGGGGGAAAGGCCGTGGCTGTAGGCGGAATGGGCGTGGCTAAAGGGGGAATGGGCGCGGCCAAGGGCGGGGTGGGCGGGGCTAAGGGCGGAGTGGGCGGGGCTAAAGCCGGAAGGGGCGGGGCTAAAGGGGGGGGCTTGCCGGGGCTCTAGGGGCCGTAGGGGGGAGGCTAAAAGGGGAATGGGCGAGGCAGAATCGTGTATGGGCAGGGCTAAAGGGGGAAAGGCCGTGGCTGAAGGCGGAATGGGCGTGGCTAAAGGGGGAATGGGCGGGGCCAAGGGCGGGGTGGGCGGGGCTAAGGGCGGAGTGGGCGGGGCTAAAACCGGAAGGGGCGGGGCTAAAGCCGGAAGGGGCGGGGCTAAAGGGGGGGCTTGCCGGGGCTCTACGGGCCGTAGGGGGGAGGCTAAAAGGGGAATGGGCGAGGCAGAATCGTGTATGGGCAGGGCTAAAGGGGGAAAGGCCGTGGCTGAAGGCGGAATGGGCGTGGCTAAAGGGGGAATGGGCGGGGCCAAGGGCGGGGTGGGCGGGGCTAAGGGCGGAGTGGGCGGGGCTAAAGCCGGAAGGGGCGGGGCTAAAGGGGGGGGGCTTGCCGGGGCTCTAAGGGCCGTAGGGGGGAGGCTGAAAGGGGAATGGGCGAGGCAGAATGGTGTATGGGCAGGGCTAAAGGGGGAAAGGCCGTGGCTGAAGGCGGAATGGGCGTGGCTAAAGGGGGAATGGGCGGGGCCAAGGGCGGGGTGGGCGGGGCTAAGGGCGGAGTGGGCGGGGCTAAAGCCGGAAGGGGCGGGGCTAAAGCCGGGAAAGGCGGGGCTAAAGGGGGGGGCTTGCCGGGGCTCTACGGGCCGTAGGGGGGAGGCTAAAAGGGGAATGGGCGAGGCAGAATGGTGTATGGGCAGGGCTAAAGGGGGAAAGGCCGTGGCTGAAGGCGGAATGGGCGTGGCTAAAGGGGGAATGGGCGGGGCCAAGGGCGGGGTGGGCGGGGCTAAGGGCGGAGTGGGCGGGGCTAAAACCGGAAGGGGCGGGGCTAAAGCCGGAAGGGGCGGGGCTAAATCCGGAAGGGGCGGGGCTAAATGGGGGGCTTGCCGGGGCTCTACGGGCCGTAGGGGGGAGGCTAAAAGGGGAATGGGCGAGGCAGAATCGTGTATGGGCAGGGCTAAAGGGGGAAAGGCCGTGGCTGAAGGCGGAATGGGCGTGGCTAAAGGGGGAATGGGCGGGGCCAAGGGCGGGGTGGGCGGGGCTAAGGGCGGAGTGGGCGGGGCTAAAGCCGGAAGGGGCGGGGCTAAAGGGGGGGGGCTTGCCGGGGCTCTAGGGGCCGTAGGGGGGAGGCTGAAAGGGGAATGGGCGAGGCAGAATGGTGTATGGGCAGGGCTAAAGGGGGAAAGGCCGTGGCTGAAGGCGGAATGGGCGTGGCTAAAGGGGGAATGGGCGGGGCCAAGGGCGGGGTGGGCGGGGCTAAGGGCGGAGTGGGCGGGGCTAAGGGCGGAGTGGGCGGGGCTAAAGCCGGAAGGGGCGGGGCTAAAGGGGGGGGCTTGCCGGGGCTCTAGGGGCCGTAGGGGGGAGGCTAAAAGGGGAATGGGCAAGGCAGAATCGTGTATGGGCAGGGCTAAAAGGGGGAAAGGCCGTGGCTGTAGGCGGAATGGGCGTGGCTAAAGGGGGAATGGGCGGGGCCAAGGGCGGGGTGGGCGGGGCTAATTGGCGGAGTGGGCGGGGCTCAAGCCGGAAGGGGCGGGGCTAAAGGGGGGGGCTTGCCGGGGCTCTAGGGGCCGTAGGGGGGGAGGCTAAAAGGGGAATGGGCGAGGCAGAATCGTGTATGGGCAGGGCTAAAGGGGGAAAGGCCGTGGCTGAAGGCGGAATGGGCGTGGCTAAAGGGGGAATGGGCGGGGCCAAGGGCGGGTTGGGCGGGGCTAAGGGCGGAGTGGGCGGGGCTAAAGGCGGAAGGGGCGGGGCTAAAGCCGGGAGGGGCGGGGCTAAAGGGGGGGCTTGCCGGGGCTCTACGGGCCGTAGGGGGGAGGCTAAAAGGGGAATGGGCGAGGCAGAATCGTGTATGGGCAGGGCTAAAGGGGGAAAGGCCGTGGCTGAAGGCGGAATGGGCGTGGCTAAAGGGGGAATGGGCGGGGCCAAGGGCGGGGTGGGCGGGGCTAAGGGCGGAGTGGGCGGGGCTAAAGCCGGAAGGGAGCGGGGCTAAAGGGGGGGGCTTGCCGGGGCTCTAGGGGCCGTAGGGGGGAGGCTCAAAGGGGAATGGGCGAGGCAGAATCGTGTATGGGCAGGGCTAAAGGGGAAAGGCCGTGGCTGAAGGCGGAATGGGCGTGGCTAAAGGGGGAATGGGCGGGGTGGGCGGGGCTAAGGGCGGAGTGGGCGGGGCTAAAGCCGGAAGGGGCGGGGCTAAAGCCGGAAGGGGCGGGGCTAAAGGGGGGGGGGCTTGCCGGGGCTCTAGGGGCCGTAGGGGGGAGGCTAAAAGGGGAATGGGCGAGGCAGAATCGTGTATGGGCAGGGCTAAAGGGGGAAAGGCCGTGGCTGAAGGCGGAATGGGCGTGGCTAAAGGGGGAATGGGCGGGGCCAAGGGCGGGGTGGGCGGGGCTAAGGGCGGAGTGGGCGGGGCTAAAACCGGAAGGGGCGGGGCTAAAGCCGGAAGGGGCGGGGCTAAGGGGGGGGCTTGCCGGGGCTCTAGGGGGCCGTAGGGGGGAGGCTAAAAGGGGAATGGGCGAGGCAGAATCGTGTATGGGCAGGGCTAAAGGGGGAAAGGCCGTGGCTGAAGGCGGAATGGGCGTGGCTAAAGGGGGAATGGGCGGGGCCAAGGGCGGGGTGGGCGGGGCTAAGGGCGGAGTGGGCGGGGCTAAAGCCGGAAGGGGCGGGGCTAAAGGGGGGGGGCTTGCCGGGGCTCTAGGGGCCGTAGGGGGGAGGCTGAAAGGGGAATGGGCGAGGCAGAATCGTGTATGGGCAGGGCTAAAGGGGGAAAGGCCGTGGCTGAAGGCGGAATGGGCGTGGCTAAAGGGGGAATGGGCGGGGCCAAGGGCAGGGTGGGCGGGGGCTATGGGCGGAGTGGGCGGGGCTAAGGGCGGAGTGGGCGGGGCTAAAGCCGGAAGGGGCGGGGCTAAAGGGGGGGGCTTGCGGGGCTCTAGGGGCCGTAGGGGGGAGGCTAAAAGGGGAATGGGCGAGGCAGAATCGTGTATGGGCAGGGCTAAAGGGGGAAAGGCCGTGGCTGAAGGCGGAATGGGCGTGGCTAAAGGGGGAATGGGCGGGGCCAAGGGCGGGGTGGGCGGGGCTAAAGCCGGAAGGGGCGGGGCTAAAGGGGGGGGCTTGCCGGGGCTCTAGGGGCCGTAGGGGGGAGGCTAAAAGGGGAATGGGCGAGGCAGAATCGTGTATGGGCAGGGCTAAAGGGGGAAAGGCCGTGGCTGAAGGCGGAATGGGCGTGGCTAAAGGGGGAATGGGCGGGGCCAAGGGCGGAGTGGGCGGGGCTAAAGCCGGAAGGGGCGGGGCTAAAGGGGGGGGGCTTGCCGGGGCTCTAGGGGCCGTAGGGGGGAGGCTGAAAGGGGAATGGGCGAGGCAGAATCGTGTATGGGCAGGGGCTAAAGGGGGAAAGGCCGTGGCTGAAGGCGGAATGGGCGTGGCTAAAGGGGGAATGGGCGGGGCCAAGGGCGGGGTGGGCGGGGCTAAGGGCGGATGTGGGCGGGGCTAAAGCCGGAAGGGGCGGGGCTAAAGCCGGGGAAAGGCGGGGGCTAAAGGGGGGGGCTTGCCGGGGGCTCTACGGGCCGTAGGGGGGGAGGCTAAAAGGGGAATGGGCGAGGCAGAATGGTGTATGGGCAGGGCTAAAGGGGGAAAGGCCGTGGCTGAAGGCGGAATGGGCGTGGGCTAAAGGGGGAATGGGCGGGGCCAAGGGCAGGGTGGGCGGGCTAAGGGCGGAGTGGGCGGGGCTAAGGGCGGAGTGGGCGGGGCTAAAGCCGAAGGGGGCGGGGCTAAAGGGGGGGGCTTGCCGGGGCTCTAGGGGCCGTAGGGGGGAGGCTAAAAGGGGAATGGGCGAGGCAGAATGGTGTATGGGCAGGGCTAAAGGGGGAAAGGCCGTGGCTGAAGGCGGAATGGGCGTGGCTAAAGGGGGAATGGGCGGGGCCAAGGGCGGGGTGGGCGGGGCTAAGGGCGGGGGTGGGGCGGGGCTAAAGCCGGAAGGGGCGGGGCTAAAGCCGGAAGGGGCGGGGCTAAATGCGGGGGGGGCTTGCCGGGGCTATCGGGGCCGTAGGGGGGAGGCTAAAAGGGGAATGGGCGAGGCAGAATCGTGTATGGGCAGGGCTAAAGGGGGAAAGGCCGTGGCTGAAGGCGGAATGGGCGTGGCTAAAGGGGGAATGGGCGGGGCCAAGGGCGGAGTGGGCGGGGCTAAAGCCGGAAGGGGCGGGGCTAAAGGGGGGGGCTTGCCGGGGCTCTAGGGGCCGTTAGGGGGGAGGCTAAAAGGGGAATGGGCGAGGCAGAATCGTGTATGGGCAGGGCTAAAGGGGGAAAGGCCGTGGCTGAAGGCGGAATGGGCGTGGCTAAAGGGGGAATGGGCGGGGCCAAGGGCGGGGTGGGCGGGGCTAAGGGCGGAGTGGGCGGGGTTAAAGCCGGAAGGGGCGGGGCTAAAGCCGGAAGGGGCGGGGGCCGTAGGGGGGGGGGGCTTGCCGGGGCTCTAGGGGCCGTAGGGGGGAGGCTAAAAGGGGAATGGGCGAAGCAGAATCGTGTATGGGCAGGGCTAAAGGGGGAAAGGCCGTGGCTGAAGGCGGAATGGGGCGTGGCTAAAGGGGGAATGGGCGGGGCCAAGGGCGGGGTGGGCGGGGCTAAGGGCGGAGTGGGCGGGGCTAAAGCCGGAAGGGGCGGGGCTAAAGGGGGGGCTTGCCGGGGCTCTAGGGGCCGTAGGGGGGAGGCTAAAAGGGGAATGGGCGAGGCAGAATGGTGTATGGGCAGGGCTAAAGGGGGAAAGGCCGTGGCTGAAGGCGGAATGGGCGTGGCTAAAGGGGGGAATGGGCGGGGCCAAGGGCGGGGTGGGGCGGGGCTAAGGGCGGAGTGGGCGGGGCTAAAACCGGAAGGGGCGGGGCTAAAGCCGGAAGGGGCGGGGCTAAATCCGGAAGGGGCGGGGCTAAAGGGGGGGCTTGCCGGGGCTTCTACAGGCCGTAGGGGGGAGGCTAAAAGGGGAATGGGCGAGGCAGAATCGTGTATGGGCAGGGCTAAAGGGGGAAAAGGCCGTGGCTGAAGGCGGAATGGGCGTGGCTAAAGGGGGAATGGGCGGGGCCAAGGCGGGGTGGGCGGGGCTAAGGGCGGAGTGGGCGGGGGCTAAAGCCGGAAGGGGCGGGGCTAAAGGGGGGGGGGCTTGCCGGGGCTCTAGGGGCCGTAGGGGGGAGGCTGAAAGGGGAATGGGCGAGGCAGAATGGTGTATGGGCAGGGCTAAAGGGGGAAAGGCCGTGGCTGAAGGCGGAATGGGCGTGGCTAAAGGGGGGAATGGGCGGGGCCAAGGGCGGGGTGGGCGGGGCTAAGGGCGGAGTGGGCGGGGCTAAGGGCGGAGTGGGGGCGGGGCTAAAGCCGGAAGGGGCGGGGCTAAAGGGGGGGGCTTGCCGGGGCTCTAGGGGGCCGTAGGGGGGAGGCTAAAAGGGGAATGGGCAAGGCAGAATCGTGTATGGGCAGGGCTAAAGGGGGAAAAGGCCGTGGCTGTAGGCGGAATGGGCGTGGCTAAAGGGGGAATGGGCGGGGCCAAGGGCGGGGTGGGCGGGGCTAAAGCCGGAAGGGGCGGGGCTAAAGCCGGAAGGGGCGGGGCTAAAGGGGGGGCTTGCCGGGGCTCTAGGGGCCGTAGGGGGGAGGCTAAAAGAGGGAATGGGCGAGGCAGAATCGTGTATGGGCAGGGCTAAAGGGGGAAAGGCCGTGGCTGAAGGCGGAATGGGCGTGGCTAAAGGGGGAATGGGCGGGGCCAAGGGCGGGGTGGGCGGGGCTAAGGGCGGAGTGGGCGGGGCTAAAGGCGGAAGGGGCGGGGCTAAAGCCGGGAGGGGCGGGGCTAAAGGGGGGGCTTGCCGGGGCTCTACGGGGCCGTAGGGGGGAGGCTAAAAGGGGAATGGGCGAGGCAGAATCGTGTATGGGCAGGGCTAAAGGGGGAAAGGCCGTGGCTGAAGGCGGAATGGGCGTGGCTAAAGGGGGAATGGGCGGGGGCCAAGGGCGGGGTGGGCGGGGCTAAGGGCGGAGTGGGCGGGGCTAAAGCCGGAAGGGGCGGGGCTAAAGGGGGGGGGCTTGCCGGGGGCTCTAGGGGGCCGTAGGGGGGAGGCTGAAAGGGGAATGGGCGAGGCAGAATGGTTGTATGGGCAGGGCTAAAGGGGGAAAGGCCGTGGCTGAAGGCGGAATGGGCGTGGCTAAAGGGGGGAATGGGCGGGGCCAAGGGCGGGGTGGGCGGGGCTAAGGGCGGAGTGGGCGGGGCTAAGGGCGGAGTGGGCGGGGCTAAAGCCGGAAGGGGCGGGGCTAAAGGGGGGGGGCTTGCCGGGGCTCTAGGGGCCGTAGGGGGGAGGCTAAAAGGGGAATGGGCAAGGCAGAATCGTGTATGGGCAGGGCTAAAGGGGGAAAGGCCGTGGCTGTAGGCGGAATGGGCGTGGCTAAAGGGGGAATGGGCGGGGCCAAGGGCGGGGTGGGCGGGGCTAAGGGCGGAGTGGGCGGGGCTAAAGCCGGAAGGGGCGGGGCTAAAGGGGGGGGCTTGCCGGGGCTCTAGGGGCCGTAGGGGGGAGGCTAAAAGGGGAATGGGCGAGGCAGAATCGTGTATGGGCAGGGCCTAAAGGGGGAAAGGCCGTGGCTGAAGGCGGAATGGGCGTGGCTAAAGGGGAATGGGCGGGGTGGGCGGGGCTAAGGGCGGAGTGGGCGGGGCTAAAGCCGGAAGGGGGGGGCTAAAGCCGGAAGGGGCGGGGCTAAAGGGGGTGGGGCTTGCCGGGGCTCTAGGGGCCGTAGGGGGGAGGCTAAAAGGGGAATGGGCGAGGCAGAATCGTGTATGGGCAGGGCTGAAGGGGGAAAGGCCGTGGCTGTAGGCGGAATGGGCGTGGCTAAGGGGGAATGGGCGGGGCCAAGGGCGGGGTGGGCGGGGCTAATGGCGGAGGTGGGCGGGGCTAAAGCCGGAAGGGGCGGGGCTAAAGGGGGGGGCTTGCCGGGGCTCTAGGGGCCGTTAGGGGGGAGGCTAAAAGGGGGAATGGGCGAGGCAGAATCGTGTATGGGCAGGGCTAAAGGGGGGAAAGGGCCGTGGCTGAAGGCGGAATGGGCGTGGCTAAAGGGGGAATGGGCGGGGCCAAGGGCGGGTTGGGCGGGGCTAAGGGCGGAAGTGGGCGGGGCTAAAGCCGGAGTGGGCGGGGCGAAAGCCGGAAGGGGCGGGGCTAAAGGGGGGGCTTGCCGGGGCTCTACGGGCCGTAGGGGGGAGGCTAAAAGGGGAATGGGCGAGGCAGAATCGTGTATGGGCAGGGCTAAAAGGGGGAAAGGCCGTGGCTGTAGGCGGAATGGCGTGGCTAAAGGGGGAATGGGCGGGGCCAAGGGCGGGGTGGGCGGGGCTAAGGGCGGAGTGGGCGGGGCTAAAGCCGGAAGGGGCGGGGCTAAAGGGGGGGGCTTGCCGGGGCTCTAGGGGCCGTAGGGGGGAGGCTAAAAGGGGAATGGGCGAGGCAGAATCGTGTATGGGCAGGGCTAAAGGGGGAAAGGCCGTGGCTGAAGGCGGAATGGGCGTAGCTAAAGGGGGAATGGGCGGGGTGGGCGGGGCTAAGGGCGGAGTGGGCGGGGCTAAAGCCGGAAGGGGGGGGCTAAAGCCGGAAGGGGCGGGGCTAAAGGGGGTGGGGCTTGCCGGGGCTCTAGGGGCCGTAGGGGGGAGGCTAAAAGGGGAATGGGAGAGGCAGAATCGTGTATGGGCAGGGCTAAAGGGGGAAAGGCCGTGGCTGAAGGCGGAATGGGCGTGGCTAAAGGGGGAATGGGCGGGGCCAAGGGCGGGGTGGGCGGGGCTAAGGGCGGAGTGGGCGGGGCTAAAGCCGGAAGGGGCGGGGCTAAAGGGGGGGGCTTGCCGGGGCTCTAGGGGCCGTAGGGGGGAGGCTAAAAGGGGAATGGGCGAGGCAGAATGGTGTATGGGCAGGGCTAAAGGGGGAAAGGCCGTGGCTGAAGGCGGAATGGGCGTGGCTAAAGGGGGAATGGGCGGGGCCAAGGGCGGGGTGGGCGGGGCTAAGGGCGGAGTGGGCGGGGCTAAAACCGGAAGGGGCGGGGCTAAAGCCGGAAGGGGCGGGGCTAAAGGGGGGGGCTTGCCGGGGCTCTACGGGCCGTAGGGGGGAGGCTAAAAGGGGAATGGGCGAGGCAGAATCGTGTATGGGCAGGGCTAAAGGGGGAAAGGCCGTGGCTGAAGGCGGAATGGGCGTGGCTAAAGGGAAAATGGGCGGGGCCAAGGGCGGGGTGGGCGGGGCTAAAGCCGGAAGGGGCGGGGCTAAAGCCGGAAGGGGCGGGGCTAAAGGGGGGGGGCTTGCCGGGGCTCTAAGGGCCGTAGGGGGGAGGCTGAAAGGGGAATGGGCGAGGCAGAATGGTGTATGGGCAGGGCTAAAGGGGGAAAGGCCGTGGCTGAAGGCGGAATGGGCGTGGCTAAAGGGGGAATGGGCGGGGCCAAGGGCGGGGTGGGCGGGGCCAAGGGCGGAGTGGGCGGGGCTAAAGCCGGAAGGGGCGGGGCTAAAGCCGGGAAAGGCGGGGCTAAAAGGGGGGGGCTTGCCGGGGCTCTACGGGCCGTAGGGGGGAGGCTAAAAGGGGAATGGGCGAGGCAGAATGGTGTATGGGCAGGGCTAAAGGGGGAAAGGCCGTGGCTGAAGGCGGAATGGGCGTGGCTAAAGGGGGAATGGGCGGGGCCAAGGGCGGGGTGAGCGGGGCTAAGGGCGGAGTGGGCGGGGCTAAAACCGGAAGGGGCGGGGCTAAAGCCGGAAGGGGCGGGGCTAAATCCGGAAGGGGCGGGGCTAAATGGGGGGCTTGCCGGGGCTCTACGGGCCGTAGGGGGGAGGCTAAAAGGGGAATGGGCGAGGCAGAATCGTGTATGGGCAGGGCTAAAGGGGGAAAGGCCGTGGCTGAAGGCGGAATGGGCGTGGCTAAAGGGGGAATGGGCGGGGCCAAGGGCGGGGTGGGCGGGGCTAAGGGCGGAGTGGGCGGGGCTAAAGCCGGAAGGGGCGGGGCTAAAGGGGGGGGGCTTGCCGGGGCTCTAGGGGCCGTAGGGGGGAGGCTGAAAGGGGAATGGGCGAGGCAGAATGGTGTATGGGCAGGGCTAAAGGGGGAAAGGCCGTGGCTGAAGGCGGAATGGGCGTGGCTAAAGGGGGAATGGGCGGGGCCAAGGGCGGGGTGGGCGGGGCTAAGGGCGGAGTGGGCGGGGCTAAGGGCGGAAGTGGGCGGGGCTAAAGCCGGAAGGGGCGGGGCTAAAGGGGGGGGCTTGCCGGGGCTCTAGGGGCCGTAGGGGGGAGGCTAAAAGGGGAATGGGCAAGGCAGAATCGTGTATGGGCAGGGCTAAAGGGGGAAAGGCCGTGGCTGTAGGCGGAATGGGCGTGGCTAAAGGGGGAATGGGCGGGGCCAAGGGCGGGGTGGGCGGGGCTAATGGCGGAGTGGGCGGGGCTAAAGCCGGAAGGGGCGGGGCTAAAGGGGGGGGCTTGCCGGGGCTCTAGGGGCCGTAGGGGGGAGGCTAAAAGGGGAATGGGCGAGGCAGAATCGTGTATGGGCAGGGCTAAAGGGGGAAAGGCCGTGGCTGAAGGCGGAATGGCGTGGCTAAAGGGGGAATGGGCGGGGCCAAGGGCGGGGTGGGCGGGGCTAAGGGCGGAGTGGGCGGGGCTAAAGCCGGAAGGGGCGGGGGCTAAAGCCGGAAGGGGCGGGGCTAAAGGGGGGGCTTGCCGGGGCTCTACGGGCCGTAGGGGGGGAGGCTAAAAGGGGAAAGGGCGAGGCAGAATCGTGTATGGGCAGGGCTAAAGGGGGAAAGGCCGTGGCTGAAGGCGGAAATGGGCGTGGCTAAAGGGGGAATGGGCGGGGTGGGCGGGGCTAAGGGCGGAGTGGGCGGGGCTAAAGCCGGAAGGGGGGGGCTAAAGCCGGAAGGGGCGGGGCTAAAGGGGGTGGGGCTTGCCGGGGCTCTAGGGGCCGTAGGGGGGAGGCTAAAAGGGGAATGGGCGAGGCAGAATCGTGTATGGGCAGGGCTGAAGGGGGAAAGGCCGTGGCTGTAGGCGGAATGGGCGTGGCTAAAGGGGGAATGGGCGGGGCCAAGGGCGGGGGTGGGCGGGGCTAAGGGCGGAGTGGGCGGGGCTAAAGCCGGAAGGGGCGGGGCTAAAGGGGGGGGCTTGCCGGGGCTCTAGGGGCCGTAGGGGGGAGGCTAAAAAGGGGAATGGGCGAGGCAGAATCGTGTATGGGCAGGGCTAAAGGGGGAAAGGCCGTGGCTGAAGGCGGAATGGGCGTGGCTAAAGGGGGAATGGGCGGGGCCAAGGGCGGGGTTGGGCGGGGCTAAGGGCGGAAGTGGGCGGGGCTAAAGGCGGAAGGGGCGGGGCTAAAGCCGGAAGGGGCGGGGCTAAAGGGGGGGCTTGCCGGGGCTCTACGGGCCGTAGGGGGGAGGCTAAAAGGGGAATGGGCGAGGCAGAATCGTGTATGGGCAGGGCTAAAGGGGGAAAGGCCGTGGCTGTAGGCGGAATGGGCGTGGCTAAAGGGGGAATGGGCGGGGCCAAGGGCGGGGTGGGCGGGGCTAAGGGCGGAGTGGGCGGGGCTAAAGCCGGAAGGGGCGGGGCTAAAGGGGGGGGCTTGCCGGGGCTCTAGGGGCCGTAGGGGGGAGGCTAAAAGGGGAATGGGCGAGGCAGAATCGTGTATGGGCAGGGCTAAAGGGGGAAAGGCCGTGGCTGAAGGCGGAATGGGCGTGGCTAAAGGGGGAATGGGCGGGGTGGGCGGGGCTAAGGGCGGAGTGGGCGGGGGCTAAAGCCGGAAGGGGGGGGCTAAAGCCGGAAGGGGCGGGGCTAAAGGGGGGTGGGGCTTGCCGGGGCTCTAGGGGCCGTAGGGGGGAGGCTAAAAGGGGAATGGGAGAGGCAGAATCGTGTATGGGCAGGGCTAAAGGGGGAAAGGCCGTGGCTGTAGGCGGAAATGGGCGTGGCTAAAGGGGGAATGGGCGGGGCCAAGGGCGGGGTGGGCGGGGCTAAGGGCGGAGTGGGCGGGGCTAAAGCCGGAAGGGGCGGGGCTAAAGGGGGGGGCTTGCCGGGGCTCTAGGGGCCGTAGGGGGGAGGCTAAAAGGGGAAATGGGCGAGGCAGAATCGTGTATGGGCAGGGCTAAAGGGGGAAAGGGCCGTGGCTGAAGGCGGAATGGGCGTGGCTAAAGGGGGAATGGGCGGGGCCAAGGGCGGGGTGGGCGGGGCTAAGGGCGGAGTGGGCGGGGCTAAAGGCGGAAGGGGCGGGGCTAAAGCCGGAAGGGGCGGGGCTAAAGGGGGGGCTTGCCGGGGCTCTACGGGCCGTAGGGGGGAGGCTAAAAGGGGAATGGGCGAGGCAGAATCGTGTATGGGGCAGGGCTAAAGGGGGAAAGGCCGTGGCTGAAGGCGGAATGGGCGTGGCTAAAGGGGGAATGGGCGGGGCCAAGGGCGGGGTGGGCGGGGCTAAGGGCGGAGTGGGCGGGGCTAAAAGCCGGAAGGGGCGGGGCTAAAGGGGGGGGGCTTGCCGGGGCTCTAAGGGCCGTAGGGGGGAGGCTCAAAGGGGAATGGGCGAGGCAGAATGGTGTATGGGCAGGGCTAAAGGGGGAAAGGCCGTGGCTGAAGGCGGAATGGGCGTGGCTAAAGGGGGAATGGGCGGGGCCAAGGGCGGGGTGGGCGGGGCTAAGGGCGGAGTGGGCGGGGCTAAAGCCGGAAGGGGCGGGGCTAAAGCCGGGAAAGGCGGGGGCTAAAGGGGGGGGCTTGCCGGGGCTCTACGGGCCGTAGGGGGGAGGCTAAAAGGGGAATGGGCGAGGCAGAATGGTGTATGGGCAGGGCTAAAGGGGGAAAGGCCGTGGCTGAAGGCGGAATGGGCGTGGCTAAAGGGGGAATGGGCGGGGCCAAGGGCGGGGTGGGCGGGGCTAAGGGCGGAGTGGGCGGGGCTAAAGCCGAAGGGGCGGGGCTAAAGCCGGAAGGGGCGGGGCTAAATCCGGAAGGGGCGGGGCTAAAGGGGGGGCTTGCCGGGGCTCTACGGGCCGTAGGGGGGAGGCTAAAAGGGGACATGGGCGAGGCAGAATCGTGTATGGGCAGGGCTAAAGGGGGAAAGGCCGTGGCTGAAGGCGGAATGGGCGTGGCTAAAGGGGGAATGGGCGGGGCCAAGGGCGGGGTGGGCGGGGCTAAGGGCGGAGTGGGCGGGGCTAAAGCCGGAAGGGGCGGGCTAAAGGGGGGGGCTTGCCGGGGCTCTAGGGGCCGTAGGGGGGAGGCTCAAAGGGGAATGGGCGAGGCAGAATCGTGTATGGGCAGGGCTAAAGGGGGAAAGGGCCGTGGCTGAAGGCGGAATGGGCGTGGCTAAAGGGGGAATGGGCGGGGTGGGCCGGGGCTAAGGGCGGAGTGGGCGGGGCTAAAGGCGGAAGGGGCGGGGCTAAAGCCGGAAGGGGCGGGGCTAAAGGGGGGGGGGGCTTGCCGGGGCTCTAGGGGCCGTAGGGGGGAGGCTAAAAGGGGAATGGGCGAGGCAGAATCGTGTATGGGCAGGGCTAAAGGGGGAAAGGCCGTGGCTGAAGGCGGAATGGGCGTGGCTAAAGGGGGAATGGGCGGGGCCAAGGGCGGGGTGGGCGGGGCTAAGGGCGGAGTGGGCGGGGCTAAAACCGGAAGGGGCGGGGCTAAAGCCGGAAGGGGCGGGGCTAAGGGGGGGGCTTGCCGGGCTCTAGGGGCCGTAGGGGGGAGGCTAAAAGGGGAATGGGCGAGGCAGAATCGTGTATGGGCAGGGCTAAAGGGGGAAAGGCCGGTGGCTGAAGGCGGAATGGGCGTGGCTAAAGGGGGAATGGGCGGGGCCAAGGGCGGGGTGGGCGGGGCTAAGGGCGGAGTGGGCGGGGCTAAAGCCGGAAGGGGCGGGGCTAAAGGGGGGGGCTTGCCGGGGCTCTAGGGGCCGTAGGGGGGGAGGCTGAAAGGGGAATGGGCGAGGCAGAATCGTGTATGGCAGGGCTAAAGGGGGAAAGGCCGTGGCTGAAGGCGGAATGGGCGTGGCTAAAGGGGGAATGGGCGGGGGCAAGGGCGGGGTGGGCGGGGCTAAGGGCGGAGTGGGCGGGGCTAAAACCGGAAGGGGCGGGGCTAAAGCCGGAAGGGGCGGGGCTAAAGGGGGGGGCTTGCCGGGGCTCTAGGGGCCGTAGGGGGGAGGCTAAAAGGGGAATGGGCGAGGCAGAATCGTGTATGGGCAGGGCTAAAGGGGGAAAGGCCGTGGCTGAAGGCGGAATGGGCGTGGCTAAAGGGGGAATGGGCGGGGCCAAGGGCGGGGTGGGCGGGGCTAAGGGCGGAGTGGGCGGGGCTAAAGCCGGAAGGGGCGGGGCTAAAGGGGGGGGGCTTGCCGGGGCTCTAGGGGCCGTAGGGGGGAGGCTAAAAGGGGAATGGGCGAGGCAGAATCGTGTATGGGCAGGGCTAAAGGGGGAAAGGCCGTGGCTGAAGGCGGAATGGGCGTGGCTAAAGGGGGAATGGGCGGGGCCAAGGGCGGGGTGGGCGGGGCTATGGGCGGAGTGGGCGGGGCTAAGGGCGGAGTGGGCGGGGCTAAAGCCGGAAGGGGCGGGGCTAAAGGGGGGGGCTTGCGGGGCTCTAGGGGCCGTAGGGGGGAGGCTAAAAGGGGAATGGGCGAGGCAGAATCGTGTATGGGCAGGGCTAAAGGGGGAAAGGCCGTGGCTGTAGGCGGAATGGGCGTGGCTAAAGGGGGAATGGGCGGGGCCAAGGGCGGGGTGGGCGGGGCTAAAGCCGGAAGGGGCGGGGCTAAAGGGGGGGGCTTGCCGGGGCTCTAGGGGCCGTAGGGGGGAGGCTAAAAGGGGAATGGGCGAGGCAGAATCGTGTATGGGCAGGGCTAAAGGGGGAAAGGCCGTGGCTGAAGGCGGAATGGGCGTGGCTAAAGGGGGAATGGGCGGGGCCAAGGGCGGAGTGGGGCGGGGCTAAAGCCGGAAGGGGGCGGGGCTAAAGGGGGGGGGCTTGCCGGGGCTCTAGGGGCCCGTAGGGGGGAGGCTGAAAGGGGAATGGGCGAGGCAGAATCGTGTATGGGCAGGGCTAAAGGGGGAAAGGCCGTGGCTGAAGGCGGAATGGGCGTGGCTAAAGGGGGAATGGGCGGGGCCAAGGGCGGGGTGGGCGGGGCTAAGGGCGGAGTGGGCGGGGCTAAAGCCGGAAGGGGCGGGGCTAAAGCCGGGAAAGGCGGGGCTAAAGGGGGGGGCTTGCCGGGGCTCTACGGGCCGTAGGGGGGAGGCTAAAAGGGGAATGGGCGAGGCAGAATGGTGTATGGGCAGGGGCTAAAGGGGGAAAGGCCGTGGCTGAAGGCGGAATGGGCGTGGCTAAAGGGGGAATGGGCGGGGCCAAGGGCAGGGTGGGGCGGGGCTAAGGGCGGAGTGGGCGGGGCTAAGGGCGGAGTGGGCGGGGCTAAAGCCGGAAGGGGCGGGGCTAAAGGGGGGGGCTTGCCGGGGCTCTAGGGGGCCGTAGGGGGGAGGCTAAAAAGGGGAAATGGGCGAGGCAGAATGGTGTATGGGCAGGGCTAAAGGGGGAAAGGCCGTGGCTGAAGGCGGAATGGGCGTGGCTAAAGGGGGAATGGGCGGGGCCAAGGGCGGGGTGGGCGGGGCTAAGGGCGGAGTGGGCGGGGCTAAAGCCGGAAGGGGCGGGGCTAAAGCCGGAAGGGGCGGGGGCTAAATGCGGGGGGGGCTTGCCGGGGCTATCGGGGCCGTAGGGGGGAGGCTAAAAGGGGAATGGGCGAGGCAGAATCGTGTATGGGCAGGGCTAAAGGGGGAAAGGCCGTGGCTGAAGGCGGAATGGGCGTGGCTAAAGGGGGAATGGGCGGGGCCAAGGGCGGAGTGGGCGGGGCTAAAGCCGGAAGGGGCGGGGCTAAAGCCGGAAGGGGCGGGGCTAAAGCCGGAAGGGGCGGGGCTAAGGGGGGGGGCTTGCCGGGGCTCTAGGGGCCGTAGGGGGGGAGACTAAAAGGGGAATGGGCGAGGCAGAATGGTGTATGGGCAGGGCTAAAGGGGGAAAGGCCGTGGCTGAAGGCGGAATGGGCGTGGCTAAAGGGGGAATGGGCGGGGCCAAGGGCGGGGTGGGCGGGGCTAAGGGCGGAGTGGGCGGGGCTAAAGCCGGAAGGGGCGGGGCTAAAGGGGGGGGCTTGCCGGGGCTCTAGGGGCCGTAGGGGGGAGGCTAAAAGGGGAATGGGCGAGGCAGAATGGTGTATGGGCAGGGCTAAAGGGGGAAAGGCCGTGGCTGAAGGCGGAATGGGCGTGGCTAAAGGGGGAATGGGCGGGGCCAAGGGCGGGGTGGGCGGGGCTAAGGGCGGAGTGGGCGGGGCTAAAACCGGAAGGGGCGGGGCTAAAGCCGGAAGGGGCGGGGCTAAATCCGGAAGGGGCGGGGCTAAAGGGGGGGCTTGCCGGGGCTCTACAGGCCGTAGGGGGGAGGCTAAAAGGGGAATGGGCGAGGCAGAATCGTGTATGGGCAGGGCTAAAGGGGGAAAGGCCGTGGCTGAAGGCGGAATGGGCGTGGCTAAAGGGGGAATGGGCGGGGCCAAGGGCGGGGTGGGCGGGGCTAAGGGCGGAGTGGGCGGGGCTAAAGCCGGAAGGGGCGGGGCTAAAGGGGGGGGCTTGCCGGGGCTCTAGGGGCCGTAGGGGGGAGGCTGAAAGGGGAATGGGCGAGGCAGAATGGTGTATGGGCAGGGCTAAAGGGGGAAAGGCCGTGGCTGAAGGCGGAATGGGCGTGGCTAAAGGGGGAATGGGCGGGGCCAAGGGCGGGGTGGGCGGGGCTAAGGGCGGAGTGGGCGGGGCTAAGGGCGGAGTGGGCGGGGCTAAAGCCGGAAGGGGCGGGGCTAAAGGGGGGGCTTGCCGGGGCTCTAGGGGCCGTAGGGGGGAGGCTAAAAGGGGAATGGGCAAGGCAGAATCGTGTATGGGCAGGGCTAAAGGGGGAAAGGCCGTGGCTGTAGGCGGAATGGGCGTGGCTAAAGGGGGAATGGGCGGGGCCAAGGGCGGGGTGGGCGGGGCTAAAGCCGGAAGGGGCGGGGCTAAAGCCGGAAGGGGCGGGGCTAAAGGGGGGGGCTTGCCGGGGCTCTAGGGGCCGTAGGGGGGAGGCTAAAAGGGGAATGGGCGAGGCAGAATCGTGTATGGGCAGGGCTAAAGGGGGAAAGGCCGTGGCTGAAGGCGGAATGGGCGTGGCTAAAGGGGGAATGGGCGGGGCCAAGGCGGGGTGGGCGGGGCTAAGGGCGGAGTGGGCGGGGCTAAAGGCGGAAGGGGCGGGGCTAAAGCCGGGAGGGGCGGGGCTAAAGGGGGGGCTTGCCGGGGCTCTACGGGCCGTAGGGGGGAGGCTAAAAGGGGAATGGGCGAGGCAGAATCGTGTATGGGCAGGGCTAAAGGGGGAAAGGCCGTGGCTGAAGGCGGAATGGGCGTGGCTAAAGGGGGAATGGGCGGGGCCAAGGGCGGGGTGGGCGGGGCTAAGGGCGGAGTGGGCGGGGCTAAAGCCGGAAGGGGCGGGGCTAAAGGGGTGGGGGCTTGCCGGGGCTCTAGGGGCCGTAGGGGGGAGGCTGAAAGGGGAATGGGCGAGGCAGAATGGTGTATGGGCAGGGCTAAAGGGGGAAAGGCCGTGGCTGAAGGCGGAATGGGCGTGGCTAAAGGGGGAATGGGCGGGGCCAAGGGCGGGGTGGGCGGGGCTAAGGGCGGAGTGGGCGGGGCTAAGGGCGGAGTGGGCGGGGCTAAAGCCGGAAGGGGCGGGGCTAAAGGGGGGGGCTTGCCGGGGCTCTAGGGGCCGTAGGGGGGAGGCTAAAAGGGGAATGGGCAAGGCAGAATCGTGTATGGGCAGGGCTAAAGGGGGAAAGGCCGTGGCTGTAGGCGGAATGGGCGTGGCTAAAGGGGGAATGGGCGGGGCCAAGGGCGGGGTGGGCGGGGCTAAGGGCGGAGTGGGCGGGGCTAAAGCCGGAAGGGGCGGGGCTAAAGGGGGGGGCTTGCCGGGGCTCTAGGGGCCGTAGGGGGGAGGCTAAAAGGGGAATGGGCGAGGCAGAATCGTGTATGGGCAGGGCTAAAGGGGGAAAGGCCGTGGCTGAAGGCGGAATGGGCGTGGCTAAAGGGGGAATGGGCGGGGTGGGCGGGGCTAAGGGCGGAGTGGGCGGGGCTAAAGCCGGAAGGGGGGGGCTAAAGCCGGAAGGGGCGGGGCTAAAGGGGGTGGGGCTTGCCGGGGCTCTAGGGGCCGTAGGGGGGAGGCTAAAAGGGGAATGGGCAAGGCAGAATCGTGTATGGGCAGGGCTGAAGGGGGAAAGGCCGTGGCTGTAGGCGGAATGGGCGTGGCTAAAGGGGGAATGGGCGGGGCCAAGGGCGGGGTGGGCGGGGCTAATGGCGGAGTGGGCGGGGCTAAAGCCGGAAGGGGCGGGGCTAAAGGGGGGGGCTTGCCGGGGCTCTAGGGGCCGTAGGGGGGAGGCTAATAAAAGGGGAATGGGCGAGGCAGAATCGTGTATGGGCAGGGCTAAAGGGGGAAAGGCCGTGGCTGAAGGCGGAATGGGCGTGGCTAAAGGGGGAATGGGCGGGGCCAAGGGCGGGTTGGGCGGGGCTAAGGGCGGAGTGGGCGGGGCTAAAGGCGGAAGGGGCGGGGCTAAAGCCGGAAGGGGCGGGGCTAAAGGGGGGGCTTGCCGGGGCTCTACGGGCCGTAGGGGGGAGGCTAAAAGGGGAATGGGCGAGGCAGAATCGTGTATGGGCAGGGCTAAAGGGGGAAAGGCCGTGGCTGTAGGCGGAATGGGCGTGGCTAAAGGGGGAATGGGCGGGGCCAAGGGCGGGGTGGGCGGGGCTAAGGGCGGAGTGGGCGGGGCTAAAGCCGGAAGGGGCGGGGCTAAAGGGGGGGGCTTGCCGGGGCTCTAGGGGCCGTAGGGGGGAGGCTAAAAGGGGAATGGGCGAGGCAGAATCGTGTATGGGCAGGGCTAAAGGGGGAAAGGCCGTGGCTGAAGGCGGAATGGGCGTGGCTAAAGGGGGAATGGGCGGGGTGGGCGGGGGCTAAGGGCGGAGTGGGCGGGGCTAAAGCCGGAAGGGGGGGGCTAAAGCCGGAAGGGGCGGGGCTAAAGGGGGTGGGGCTTGCCGGGGCTCTAGGGGCCGTAGGGGGGAGGCTAAAAGGGGAATGGGAGAGGCAGAATCGTGTATGGGCAGGGCTAAAGGGGGAAAGGCCGTGGCTGTAGGCGGAATGGGCGTGGCTAAAGGGGGAATGGGCGGGGCCAAGGGCGGGGTGGGCGGGGCTAAGGGCGGAGTGGGCGGGGCTAAAGCCGGAAGGGGCGGGGCTAAAGGGGGGGGCTTGCCGGGGCTCTAGGGGCCGTAGGGGGGAGGCTAAAAGGGGAATGGGCGAGGCAGAATCGTGTATGGGCAGGGCTAAAGGGGGAAAGGCCGTGGCTGAAGGCGGAATGGGCGTGGCTAAAGGGGGAATGGGCGGGGCCAAGGGCGGGGTGGGCGGGGCTAAGGGCGGAGTGGGCGGGGCTAAAACCGGAAGGGGCGGGGCTAAAGCCGGAAGGGGCGGGGCTAAAGGGGGGGCTTGCCGGGGCTCTACGGGCCGTAGGGGGGAGGCTAAAAGGGGAATGGGCGAGGCAGAATCGTGTATGGGCAGGGCTAAAGGGGGAAAGGCCGTGGCTGAAGGCGGAATGGGCGTGGCTAAAGGGGGAATGGGCGGGGCCAAGGGCGGGGTGGGCGGGGCTAAGGGCGGAGTGGGCGGGGCTAAAGCCGGAAGGGGCGGGGCTAAAGGGGGGGGGCTTGCCGGGGCTCTAAGGGCCGTAGGGGGGAGGCTGAAAGGGGAATGGGCGAGGCAGAATGGTGTATGGGCAGGGCTAAAGGGGGAAAGGCCGTGGCTGAAGGCGGAATGGGCGTGGCTAAAGGGGGAATGGGCGGGGCCAAGGGCGGGGTGGGCGGGGCTAAGGGCGGAGTGGGCGGGGCTAAAGCCGGAAGGGGCGGGGCTAAAGCCGGGAAAGGCGGGGCTAAAGGGGGGGGCTTGCCGGGGCTCTACGGGCCGTAGGGGGGAGGCTAAAAGGGGAATGGGCGAGGCAGAATGGTGTATGGGCAGGGCTAAAGGGGGAAAGGCCGTGGCTGAAGGCGGAATGGGCGTGGCTAAAGGGGGAATGGGCGGGGCCAAGGGCGGGGTGGGCGGGGCTAAGGGCGGAGTGGGCGGGGCTAAAACCGGAAGGGGCGGGGCTAAAGCCGGAAGGGGCGGGGCTAAATCCGGAAGGGGCGGGGCTAAATGGGGGGCTTGCCGGGGCTCTACGGGCCGTAGGGGGGAGGCTAAAAGGGGAATGGGCGAGGCAGAATCGTGTATGGGCAGGGCTAAAGGGGGAAAGGCCGTGGCTGAAGGCGGAATGGGCGTGGCTAAAGGGGGAATGGGCGGGGCCAAGGGCGGGGTGGGCGGGGCTAAGGGCGGAGTGGGCGGGGCTAAAGCCGGAAGGGGCGGGGCTAAAGGGGGGGGGCTTGCCGGGGCTCTAGGGGCCGTAGGGGGGAGGCTGAAAGGGGAATGGGCGAGGCAGAATGGTGTATGGGCAGGGCTAAAGGGGGAAAGGCCGTGGCTGAAGGCGGAATGGGCGTGGCTAAAGGGGGAATGGGCGGGGCCAAGGGCGGGGTGGGCGGGGCTAAGGGCGGAGTGGGCGGGGCTAAGGGCGGAGTGGGCGGGGCTAAAGCCGGAAGGGGGGGCTAAAGCCGGAAGGGGCGGGGCTAAAGGGGGGGGCTTGCCGGGGCTCTAGGGGCCGTAGGGGGGAGGCTAAAAGGGGAATGGGCAAGGCAGAATCGTGTATGGGCAGGGCTAAAGGGGGAAAGGCCGTGGCTGTAGGCGGAATGGGCGTGGCTAAAGGGGGAATGGGCGGGGCCAAGGGCGGGGTGGGCGGGGCTAATGGCGGAGTGGGCGGGGCTAAAGCCGGAAGGGGCGGGGCTAAAGGGGGGGGCTTGCCGGGGCTCTAGGGGCCGTAGGGGGGAGGCTAAAAGGGGAATGGGCGAGGCAGAATCGTGTATGGGCAGGGCTAAAGGGGGAAAGGCCGTGGCTGAAGGCGGAATGGGCGTGGCTAAAGGGGGAATGGGCGGGGCCAAGGGCGGGGTGGGCGGGGCTAAGGGCGGAGTGGGCGGGGCTAAAGCCGGAAGGGGCGGGGCTAAAGCCGGAAGGGGCGGGGCTAAAGGGGGGGCTTGCCGGGGCTCTACGGGCCGTAGGGGGGAGGCTAAAAGGGGAATGGGCGAGGCAGAATCGTGTATGGGCAGGGCTAAAGGGGGAAAGGCCGTGGCTGAAGGCGGAATGGGCGTGGCTAAAGGGGGAATGGGCGGGGTGGGCGGGGCTAAGGGCGGAGTGGGCGGGGCTAAAGCCGGAAGGGGGGGGCTAAAGCCGGAAGGGGCGGGGCTAAAGGGGGTGGGGCTTACCGGGGCTCTAGGGGCCGTAGGGGGGAGGCTAAAAGGGGAATGGGCGAGGCAGAATCGTGTATGGGCAGGGCTGAAGGGGGAAAGGCCGTGGCTGTAGGCGGAATGGGCGTGGCTAAAGGGGGAATGGGCGGGGCCAAGGGCGGGGTGGGCGGGGCTAATGGCGGAGTGGGCGGGGCTAAAGCCGGAAGGGGCGGGGCTAAAGGGGGGGGCTTGCCGGGGCTCTAGGGGCCGTAGGGGGGAGGCTAAAAGGGGAATGGGCGAGGCAGAATCGTGTATGGGCAGGGCTAAAGGGGGAAAGGCCGTGGCTGAAGGCGGAATGGGCGTGGCTAAAGGGGGAATGGGCGGGGCCAAGGGCGGGTTGGGCGGGGCTAAGGGCGGAGTGGGCGGGGCTAAAGGCGGAAGGGGCGGGGCTAAAGCCGGAAGGGGCGGGGCTAAAGGGGGGGGCTTGCCGGGGCTCTACGGGCCGTAGGGGGGAGGCTAAAAGGGGAATGGGCGAGGCAGAATCGTGTATGGGCAGGGCTAAAGGGGGAAAGGCCGTGGCTGTAGGCGGAATGGGCGTGGCTAAAGGGGGAATGGGCGGGGCCAAGGGCGGGGTGGGCGGGGCTAAGGGCGGAGTGGGCGGGGCTAAAGCCGGAAGGGGCGGGGCTAAAGGGGGGGGCTTGCCGGGGCTCTAGGGGCCGTAGGGGGGAGGCTAAAAGGGGGAATGGGCGAGGCAGAATCGTGTATGGGCAGGGCTAAAGGGGGAAAGGCCGTGGCTGAAGGCGGAATGGGCGTGGCTAAAGGGGGAATGGGCGGGGTGGGCGGGGCTAAGGGCGGAGTGGGCGGGGCTAAAGCCGGAAGGGGGGGGCTAAAGCCGGAAGGGGCGGGGCTAAAGGGGGTGGGGCTTGCCGGGGCTCTAGGGGCCGTAGGGGGGAGGCTAAAAGGGGAATGGGAGAGGCAGAATCGTGTATGGGCAGGGCTAAAGGGGGAAAGGCCGTGGCTGTAGGCGGAATGGGCGTGGCTAAAGGGGGAATGGGCGGGGCCAAGGGCGGGGTGGGCGGGGCTAAGGGCGGAGTGGGCGGGGCTAAAGCCGGAAGGGGCGGGGCTAAAGGGGGGGGCTTGCCGGGGCTCTAGGGGCCGTAGGGGGGAGGCTAAAAGGGGAATGGGCGAGGCAGAATCGTGTATGGGCAGGGCTAAAGGGGGAAAGGCCGTGGCTGAAGGCGGAATGGGCGTGGCTAAAGGGGGAATGGGCGGGGCCAAGGGCGGGGTGGGCGGGGCTAAGGGCGGAGTGGGCGGGGCTAAAGGCGGAAGGGGCGGGGCTAAAGCCGGAAGGGGCGGGGCTAAAGGGGGGGCTTGCCGGGGCTCTACGGGCCGTAGGGGGGAGGCTAAAAGGGGAATGGGCGAGGCAGAATGGTGTATGGGCAGGGCTAAAGGGGGAAAGGCCGTGGCTGAAGGCGGAATGGGCGTGGCTAAAGGGGGAATGGGCGGGGCCAAGGGCGGGGTGGGCGGGGCTAAGGGCGGAGTGGGCGGGGCTAAAGCCGGAAGGGGCGGGGCTAAAGGGGGGGGGCTTGCCGGGGCTCTAAGGGCCGTAGGGGGGAGGCTCAAAGGGGAATGGGCGAGGCAGAATGGTGTATGGGCAGGGCTAAAGGGGGAAAGGCCGTGGCTGAAGGCGGAATGGGCGTGGCTAAAGGGGGAATGGGCGGGGCCAAGGGCGGGGTGGGCGGGGCTAAGGGCGGAGTGGGCGGGGCTAAAGCCGGACGGGGCGGGGCTAAAGCCGGGAAAGGCGGGGCTAAAGGGGGGGGCTTGCCGGGGCTCTACGGGCCGTAGGGGGGAGGCTAAAAGGGGAATGGGCGAGGCAGAATGGTGTATGGGCAGGGCTAAAGGGGGAAAGGCCGTGGCTGAAGGCGGAATGGGCGTGGCTAAAGGGGGAATGGGCGGGGCCAAGGGCGGGGTGGGCGGGGCTAAGGGCGGAGTGGGCGGGGCTAAAGCCGGAAGGGGCGGGGCTAAAGCCGGAAGGGGCGGGGCTAAATCCGGAAGGGGCGGGGCTAAAGGGGGGGCTTGCCGGGGCTCTACGGGCCGTAGGGGGGAGGCTAAAAGGGGAATGGGCGAGGCAGAATCGTGTATGGGCAGGGCTAAAGGGGGAAAGGCCGTGGCTGAAGGCGGAATGGGCGTGGCTAAAGGGGGAATGGGCGGGGCCAAGGGCGGGGTGGGCGGGGCTAAGGGCGGAGTGGGCGGGGCTAAAGCCGGAAAGGGCGGGGCTAAAGGGGGGGGGCTTGCCGGGGCTCTAGGGGCCGTAGGGGGGAGGCTGAAAGGGGAATGGGCGAGGCAGAATGGTGTATGGGCAGGGCTAAAGGGGGAAAGGCCGTGGCTGAAGGCGGAATGGGCGTGGCTAAAGGGGGAATGGGCGGGGCCAAGGGCGGGGTGGGCGGGGCTAAGGGCGGAGTGGGCGGGGCTAAGGGCGGAGTGGGCGGGGCTAAAGCCGGAAGGGGCGGGGCTAAAGGGGGGGGCTTGCCGGGGCTCTAGGGGCCGTAGGGGGGAGGCTAAAAGGGGAATGGGCAAGGCAGAATCGTGTATGGGCAGGGCTAAAGGGGGAAAGGCCGTGGCTGTAGGCGGAATGGGCGTGGCTAAAGGGGGAATGGGCGGGGCCAAGGGCGGGGTGGGCGGGGCTAATGGCGGAGTGGGCGGGGCTAAAGCCGGAAGGGGCGGGGCTAAAGGGGGGGGCTTGCCGGGGCTCTAGGGGCCGTAGGGGGGAGGCTAAAAGGGGAATGGGCGAGGCAGAATCGTGTATGGGCAGGGCTAAAGGGGGAAAGGCCGTGGCTGAAGGCGGAATGGGCGTGGCTAAAGGGGGAATGGGCGGGGCCAAGGGCGGGGTGGGCGGGGCTAAGGGCGGAGTGGGCGGGGCTAAAGCCGGAAGGGGCGGGGCTAAAGCCGGAAGGGGCGGGGCTAAAGGGGGGGCTTGCCGGGGCTCTACGGGCCGTAGGGGGGAGGCTAAAAGGGGAATGGGCGAGGCAGAATCGTGTATGGGCAGGGCTAAAGGGGGAAAGGCCGTGGCTGAAGGCGGAATGGGCGTGGCTAAAGGGGGAATGGGCGGGGCCAAGGGCGGGGTGGGCGGGGCTAAGGGCGGAGTGGGCGGGGCTAAAGCCGGAAGGGGCGGGGCTAAAGGGGGGGGGCTTGCCGGGGCTCTAGGGGCCGTAGGGGGGAGGCTGAAAGGGGAATGGGCGAGGCAGAATGGTGTATGGGCAGGGCTAAAGGGGGAAAGGCCGTGGCTGAAGGCGGAATGGGCGTGGCTAAAGGGGGAATGGGCGGGGCCAAGGGCGGGGTGGGCGGGGCTAAGGGCGGAGTGGGCGGGGCTAAGGGCGGAGTGGGCGGGGCTAAAGCCGGAAGGGGCGGGGCTAAAGGGGGGGGCTTGCGGGGCTCTAGGGGCCGTAGGGGGGAGGCTAAAAGGGGAATGGGCAAGGCAGAATCGTGTATGGGCAGGGCTAAAGGGGGAAAGGCCGTGGCTGTAGGCGGAATGGGCGTGGCTAAAGGGGGAATGGGCGGGGCCAAGGGCGGGGTGGGCGGGGCTAAGGGCGGAGTGGGCGGGGCTAAAGCCGGAAGGGGCGGGGCTAAAGGGGGGGGCTTGCCGGGGCTCTAGGGGCCGTAGGGGGGAGGCTAAAAGGGGAATGGGCGAGGCAGAATCGTGTATGGGCAGGGCTAAAGGGGGAAAGGCCGTGGCTGAAGGCGGAATGGGCGTGGCTAAAGGGGGAATGGGCGGGGCCAAGGGCGGGGTGGGCGGGGCTAATGGCGGAGTGGGCGGGGCTAAAGCCGGAAGGGGCGGGGCTAAAGGGGGGGGCTTGCCGGGGCTCTAGGGGCCGTAGGGGGGAGGCTAAAAGGGGAATGGGCGAGGCAGAATCGTGTATGGGCAGGGCTAAAGGGGGAAAGGCCGTGGCTGAAGGCGGAATGGGCGTGGCTAAAGGGGGAATGGGCGGGGCCAAGGGCGGGGTGGGCGGGGCTAAGGGCGGAGTGGGCGGGGCTAAAGCCGGAAGGGGCGGGGCTAAAGCCGGGAGGGGCGGGGCTAAAGGGGGGGGCTTGCCGGGGCTCTACGGGCCGTAGGGGGGAGGCTAAAAGGGGAATGGGCGAGGCAGAATCGTGTATGGGCAGGGCTAAAGGGGGAAAGGCCGTGGCTGAAGGCGGAATGGGCGTGGCTAAAGGGGGAATGGGCGGGGTGGGCGGGGCTAAGGGCGGAGGTGGGCGGGGCTAAAGCCGGAAGGGGGGGGCTAAAGCCGGAAGGGGCGGGGCTAAAGGGGGGGGCTTGCCGGGGCTCTAGGGGCCGTAGGGGGGAGGCTAAAAGGGGAATGGGCGAGGCAGAATGGTGTATGGGCAGGGCTAAAGGGGGAAAGGCCGTGGCTGTAGGCGGAATGGGCGTGGCTAAAGGGGGAATGGGCGGGGCCAAGGGCGGGGTGGGCGGGGCTAAGGGCGGAGTGGGCGGGGCTAAAGCCGGAAGGGGCGGGGCTAAAGCCGGGAGGGGCGGGGCTAAAGGGGGGGCTTGCCGGGGCTCTAGGGGCCGTAGGGGGGAGGCTAAAAGGGGAATGGGCGAGGCAGAATCGTGTATGGGCAGGGCTAAAGGGGGAAAGGCCGTGGCTGTAGGCGGAATGGGCGTGGCTAAAGGGGGAATGGGCGGGGCCAAGGGCGGGGTGGGCGGGGCTAAGGGCGGAGTGGGCGGGGCTAAAGCCGGAAGGGGCGGGGCTAAAGGGGGGGGCTTGCCGGGGCTCTAGGGGCCGTAGGGGGGAGGCTAAAAGGGGAATGGGCGAGGCAGAATCGTGTATGGGCAGGGCTAAAGGGGGAAAGGCCGTGGCTGAAGGCGGAATGGGCGTGGCTAAAGGGGGAATGGGCGGGGTGGGCGGGGCTAAGGGCGGAGTGGGCGGGGCTAAAGCCGGAAGGGGGGGCTAAAGCCGGAAGGGGCGGGGCTAAAGGGGGTGGGGCTTGCCGGGGCTCTAGGGGCCGTAGGGGGGAGGCTAAAAGGGGAATGGGAGAGGCAGAATCGTGTATGGGCAGGGCTAAAGGGGGAAAGGCCGTGGCTGTAGGCGGAATGGGCGTGGCTAAAGGGGGAATGGGCGGGGCCAAGGGCGGGGTGGGCGGGGCTAAGGGCGGAGTGGGCGGGGCTAAAGCCGGAAGGGGCGGGGCTAAAGGGGGGGGCTTGCCGGGGCTCTAGGGGCCGTAGGGGGGAGGCTAAAAGGGGAATGGGCGAGGCAGAATCGTGTATGGGCAGGGCTAAAGGGGGAAAGGCCGTGGCTGAAGGCGGAATGGGCGTGGCTAAAGGGGGAATGGGCGGGGCTAAGGGCGGGGTGGGCGGGGCTAAGGGCGGAGTGGGCGGGGCTAAAACCGGAAGGGGCGGGGCTAAAGCCGGAAGGGGCGGGGCTAAAGGGGGGGCTTGCCGGGGCTCTACGGGCCGTAGGGGGGAGGCTCAAAGGGGAATGGGCGAGGCAGAATGGTGTATGGGCAGGGCTAAAGGGGGAAAGGCCGTGGCTGAAGGCGGAATGGGCGTGGCTAAAGGGGGAATGGGCGGGGCCAAGGGCGGGGTGGGCGGGGCTAAGGGCGGAGTGGGCGGGGCTAAAACCGGAAGGGGCGGGGCTAAAGCCGGGAAAGGCGGGGCTAAAGGGGGGGCTTGCCGGGGCTCTAGGGGCCGTAGGGGAGAGGCTAAAAGGGGAATGGGCGAGGCAGAATCGTGTATGGGCAGGGCTAAAGGGGGAAAGGCCGTGGCTGAAGGCGGAATGGGCGTGGCTAAAGGGGGAATGGGCGGGGCCAAGGGCGGGGTGGGCGGGGCTAAGGGCGGAGTGGGCGGGGCTAAAGCCGGAAGGGGCGGGGCTAAAGGGGGGGGGCTTGCCGGGGCTCTAGGGGCCGTAGGGGGGAGGCTGAAAGGGGAATGGGCGAGGCAGAATGGTGTATGGGCAGGGCTAAAGGGGGAAAGGCCGTGGCTGAAGGCGGAATGGGCGTGGCTAAAGGGGGAATGGGCGGGGCCAAGGGCGGGGTGGGCGGGGCTAAGGGCGGAGTGGGCGGGGCTAAGGGCGGAGTGGGCGGGGCTAAAGCCGGAAGGGGCGGGGCTAAAGGGGGGGGCTTGCCGGGGCTCTAGGGGCCGTAGGGGGGAGGCTAAAAGGGGAATGGGCAAGGCAGAATCGTGTATGGGCAGGGCTAAAGGGGGAAAGGCCGTGGCTGTAGGCGGAATGGGCGTGGCTAAAGGGGGAATGGGCGGGGCCAAGGGCGGGGTGGGCGGGGCTAATGGCGGAGTGGGCGGGGCTAAAGCCGGAAGGGGCGGGGCTAAAGGGGGTGGGGCTTGCCGGGGCTCTAGGGGCCGTAGGGGGGAGGCTAAAAGGGGAATGGGCGAGGCAGAATCGTGTATGGGCAGGGCTAAAGGGGGAAAGGCCGTGGCTGAAGGCGGAATGGGCGTGGCTAAAGGGGGAATGGGCGGGGCCAAGGGCGGGGTGGGCGGGGCTAAGGGCGGAGTGGGCGGGGCTAAAGCCGGAAGGGGCGGGGCTAAAGCCGGGAGGGGCGGGGCTAAAGGGGGGGCTTGCCGGGGCTCTACGGGCCGTAGGGGGGAGGCTAAAAGGGGAATGGGCGAGGCAGAATCGTGTATGGGCAGGGCTAAAGGGGGAAAGGCCGTGGCTGAAGGCGGAATGGGCGTGGCTAAAGGGGGAATGGGCGGGGCCAAGGGCGGGGTGGGCGGGGCTAAGGGCGGAGTGGGCGGGGCTAAAGCCGGAAGGGGCGGGGCTAAAGGGGGGGGGCTTGCCGGGGCTCTAGGGGCCGTAGGGGGGAGGCTGAAAGGGGAATGGGCGAGGCAGAATGGTGTATGGGCAGGGCTAAAGGGGGAAAGGCCGTGGCTGAAGGCGGAATGGGCGTGGCTAAAGGGGGAATGGGCGGGGCCAAGGGCGGGGTGGGCGGGGCTAAGGGCGGAGTGGGCGGGGCTAAAGCCGGAAGGGGCGGGGCTAAAGGGGGGGGCTTGCGGGGCTCTAGGGGCCGTAGGGGGGAGGCTAAAAGGGGAATGGGCAAGGCAGAATCGTGTATGGGCAGGGCTAAAGGGGGAAAGGCCGTGGCTGTAGGCGGAATGGGCGTGGCTAAAGGGGGAATGGGCGGGGCCAAGGGCGGGGTGGGCGGGGCTAAGGGCGGAGTGGGCGGGGCTAAAGCCGGAAGGGGCGGGGCTAAAGGGGGGGGCTTGCCGGGGCTCTAGGGGCCGTAGGGGGGAGGCTAAAAGGGGAATGGGCGAGGCAGAATCGTGTATGGGCAGGGCTAAAGGGGGAAAGGCCGTGGCTGAAGGCGGAATGGGCGTGGCTAAAGGGGGAATGGGCGGGGCCAAGGGCGGGGTGGGCGGGGCTAAGGGCGGAGTGGGCGGGGCTAAAGCCGGAAGGGGCGGGGCTAAAGCCGGGAGGGGCGGGGCTAAAGGGGGGGCTTGCCGGGGCTCTACGGGCCGTAGGGGGGAGGCTAAAAGGGGAATGGGCGAGGCAGAATCGTGTATGGGCAGGGCTAAAGGGGGAAAGGCCGTGGCTGAAGGCGGAATGGGCGTGGCTAAAGGGGGAATGGGCGGGGCCAAGGGCGGGGTGGGCGGGGCTAAGGGCGGAGTGGGCGGGGCTAAAGCCGGAAGGGGCGGGGCTAAAGGGGGGGGCTTGCCGGGGCTCTAGGGGCCGTAGGGGGGAGGCTAAAAGGGGAATGGGCGAGGCAGAATCGTGTATGGGCAGGGCTAAAGGGGGAAAGGCCGTGGCTGAAGGCGGAATGGGCGTGGCTAAAGGGGGAATGGGCGGGGCCAAGGGCGGAGTGGGCGGGGCTAAAGCCGGAAGGGGCGGGGCTAAAGGGGGGGGGCTTGCCGGGGCTCTAGGGGCCGTAAAGGGGAGGCTGAAAGGGGAATGGGCGAGGCAGAATCGTGTATGGGCAGGGCTAAAGGGGGAAAGGCCGTGGCTGAAGGCGGAATGGGCGTGGCTAAAGGCGGAATGGGCGGGGCCAAGGGCGGGGTGGGCGGGGCTAAGGGCGGAGTGGGCGGGGCTAAAGCCGGAAGGGGCGGGGCTAAAGCCGGGAAAGGCGGGGCTAAAGGGGGGGGCTTGCCGGGGCTCTACGGGCCGTAGGGGGGAGGCTAAAAGGGGAATGGGCGAGGCAGAATGGTGTATGGGCAGGGCTAAAGGGGGAAAGGCCGTGGCTGAAGGCGGAATGGGCGTGGCTAAAGGGGGAATGGGCGGGGCCAAGGGCAGGGTGGGCGGGGCTAAGGGCGGAGTGGGCGGGGCTAAGGGCGGAGTGGGCGGAACTAAAGCCGGAAGGGGCGGGGCTAAAGCCGGAAGGGGCGGGGCTAAAGGGGGGGGCTTGCCGGGGCTCTAGGGGCCGTAGGGGGGAGGCTAAAAGGGGAATGGGCGAGGCAGAATCGTGTATGGGCAGGGCTAAAGGGGGAAAGGCCGTGGCTGAAGGCGGAATGGGCGTGGCTAAAGGGGGAATGGGCGGGGCCAAGGGCGGGGTGGGCGGGGCTAAGGGCGGAGTGGGCGGGGCTAAAGCCGGAAGGGGCGGGGCTAAAGCCGGAAGGGGCGGGGCTAAATGCGGGGGGGGCTTGCCGGGGCTCTCGGGGCCGTAGGGGGGAGGCTAAAAGGGGAATGGGCGAGGCAGAATGGTGTATGGGCAGGGCTAAAGGGGGAAAGGCCGTGGCTGAAGGCGGAATGGGCGTGGCTAAAGGGGGAATGGTCGGGGCCAAGGGCGGGGTGGGCGGGGCCAAGGGCGGAGTGGGCGGGGCTAAAGCCGGAAGGGGCGGGGCTAAAGCCGGAAAGGGCGGGGCTAAAGGGGGGGGCTTGCCGGGGCTCTAGGGGCCGTAGGGGGGGAGGCTCAAAGGGGAATGGGCGAGGCAGAATCGTGTATGGGCAGGGCTAAAGGGGGAAAGGCCGTGGCTGAAGGCGGAATGGGCGTGGCTAAAGGGGGAATGGGCGGGGTGGGCGGGGCCAAGGGCGGAGTGGGCGGGCCTAAAGCCGGAAGGGGCGGGGCTAACGCCGGAAGGGCCGGGGCTAAAGGGGGGGGGCTTCCCGGGGCTCTAGGGGCCGTAGGGGGGAGGCTAAAAGGGGAATGGGCGAGGCAGAATGGTGTATGGGCAGGGCTAAAGGGGGAAAGGCCGTGGCTGAAGGCGGAATGGGCGGGGCCAAGGGCGGGGTGGGCGGGGCTAAGGGCGGAGTGGGCGGGGCTAAAGCCGGAAGGGGCGGGGCTAAAGGGGGGGGGGCTTGCCGGGGCTCTAGGGGCCGTAGGGGGGAGGCTAAAAGGGGAATGGGCGAGGTAGAATCGTGTATGGGCAGGGCTAAAGGGGGAAAGGCCGTGGCTGAAGGCGGAATGGGCGTGGCTAAAGGGGGAATGGGCGGGGCCAAGGGCGGGGTGGGCGGGGCTAAGGGCGGAGTGGGCGGGGCTAAAACCGGAAGGGGCGGGGCTAAAGCCGGAAGGGGCGGGGCTAAAGCCGGAAGGGGCGGGGCTAAAGGGGGGGCTTGCCGGGGCTCTACGGGCCGTAGGGGGGAGGCTAAAAGGGGAATGGGCGAGGCAGAATCGTGTATGGGCAGGGCTAAAGGGGGAAAGGCCGTGGCTGAAGGCGGAATGGGCGTGGCTAAAGGGGGAATGGGCGGGGCTAAGGGCGGGGTGGGCGGGGCTAAGGGCGGAGTGGGCGGGGCTAAAGCCGGAAGGGGCGGGGCTAAAGGGGGGGGGGGCTTGCCGGGGCTCTAGGGGCCGTAGGGGGGAGGCTCAAAGGGGAATGGGCGAGGCAGAATCGTGTATGGGCAGGGCTAAAGGGGGAAAGGCCGTGGCTGAAGGCGGAATGGGCGTGGCTAAAGGGGGAATGGGCGGGGTGGGCGGGGCTAAGGGCGGAGTGGGCGGGGCTAAAGCCGGAAGGGGCGGGGCTAAAGCCGGAAGGGGCGGGGCTAAAGGGGGGGGGGGGCTTGCCGAGGCTCTAGGGGCCGTAGGGGGGAGGCTAAAAGGGGAATGGGCGAGGCAGAATCGTGTATGGGCAGGGCTAAAGGGGGAAAGGCCGTGGCTGAAGGCGGAATGGGCGTGGCTAAAGGGGGAATGGGCGGGGCCAAGGGCGGGGTGGGCGGGGCTAATGGCGGAGTGGGCGGGGCTAAAGCCGAATGGGGCGGGGCTAAAGCCGGAAGGGGCGGGGCTAAGGGGGGGGGCTTGCCGGGGCTCTAGGGGCCGTAGGGGGGAGGCTAAAAGGGGAATGGGCGAGGCAGAATCGTGTATGGGCAGGGCTAAAGGGGGAAAGGCCGTGGCTGAAGGCGGAATGGGCGTGGCTAAAGGGGGAATGGGCGGGGCCAAG
>NW_025963281.1:0-119177 GCF_020740725.1 Corvus hawaiiensis | reverse complement strand
TAGCCTCCCCCCTACGGCCCCTAGAGCCCCGGCAAGCCCCCCCCTTTAGCCCCGCCCCTTCCGGCTTTAGCCCCGCCCCTTCCTGCTTTAGCCCCGCCCACTCCGCCCTTAGCCCCGCCCACCCCGCCCTTGGCCCCGCCCATTCCCCCTTTAGCCACGCCCATTCCGCCTTCAGCCACGGCCTTTCCCCCTTTAGCCCTGCCCATACACGATTCTGCCTCGCCCATTCCCCTTTTAGCCTCCCCCCTACGGCCCCTAGAGCCCCGGCAAGCCCCCCCCCTTTAGCCCCGCCCCTTCCGGCTTTAGCCCCGCCCCTTCCGGCTTTAGCCCCGCCCACCCCGCCCTTGGCCCCGCCCATTCCCCCTTTAGCCACGCCCATTCCGCCTTCAGCCACGGCCTTTCCCCCTTTAGCCCTGCCCATACACGATTCTGCCTCGCCCATTCCCCTTTTAGCCTCCCCCCTACGGCCCCTAGAGCCCCGGCAAGCCCCCCCTTTAGCCCCGCCCCTTCCGGCTTTAGCCCCGCCCACTCCGCCCTTAGCCCCGCCCACCCCGCCCTTGGCCCCGCCCATTCCCCCTTTAGCCACGCCCATTCCGCCTTCAGCCACGGCCTTTCCCCCTTTAGCCCTGCCCATACACGATTCTGCCTTGCCCATTCCCCTTTTAGCCTCCCCCCTACGGCCCCTAGAGCCCCGGCAAGCCCCCCCCCTTTAGCCCCGCCCCTTCCGGCTTTCGCCCCGCCCACTCCGGCTTTAGCCCCGCCCACTCCGCCCTTAGCCCCGCCCACCCCGCCCTTGGCCCCGCCCATTCCCCCTTTAGCCACGCCCATTCCGCCTTCAGCCACGGCCTTTCCCCCTTTAGCCCTGCCCATACACGATTCTGCCTCGCCCATTCCCCTTTTAGCCTCCCCCCTACGGCCCCTAGAGCCCCGGCAAGCCTCCTCCTTTAGCCCCGCCCCTTCCGGCTTTAGCCCCGCCCACTCCGCCCTTAGGCCCGCCCACCCCGCCCTTGGCCCCGCCCATTCCCCCTTTAGCCACGCCCATTCCGCCTTCAGCCACGGCCTTTCCCCCTTTAGCCCTGCCCATACACGATTCTGCCTCGCCCATTCCCCTTTTAGCCTCCCCCCTACGGCCCCTAGAGCCCCGGCAAGGCCCCCCCCCTTTAGCCCCGCCCCTTCCGGCTTTAGCCCCGCCCCTTCCGCCCTTAGCCCCGCCCACTCCGCTCTTAGCCCCGCCCACCCCGCCCTTGGCCCCGCCCATTTTCCCTTTAGCCACGCCCATTCCGCCTTCAGCCACGGCCTTTCCCCCTTTAGCCCTGCCTATACACGATTCTGCCTCGCCCATTCCCTATTTAGCCTCCCCCCTACGGCCCCTAGAGCCCCGGCAAGCCCCCCCCCTTTAGCCCCGCCCCTTCCGGCTTTAGCCCCGCCCCTTCCGGCTTTAGCCCCGCCCACCCCGCCCTTGGCCCCGCCCATTCCCCCTTTAGCCACGCCCATTCCGCCTTCAGCCACGGCCTTTCCCCCTTTAGCCCTGCCCATACACGATTCTGCCTCGCCCATTCCCCTTTTAGCCTCCCCCCTACGGCCCCTAGAGCCCCGGCAAGCCCCCCCCCTTTAGCCCCGCCCCTTCCGTCTTTAGCCCCGCCCACTCCGCCCTTAGCCCCGCCCACCCCGCCCTTGGCCCCGCCCATTCCCCCTTTAGCCACGCCCATTCCGCCTTCAGCCACGGCCTTTCCCCCTTTAGCCCTGCCCATACACGATTCTGCCTCGCCCATTCCCCTTTTAGCCTCCCCCCTACGGCCCCTAGAGCCCCGGCAAGCCCCCCCCCTTTAGCCCCGCCCCTTCCGGCTTTCGCCCCGCCCCTTCCGGCTTTAGCCCCGCCCACTCCGCCCTTAGCCCCGCCCACCCCGCCCTTGGCCCCGCCCATTCCCCCTTTAGCCACGCCCATTCCGCCTTCAGCCACGGCCTTTCCCCCTTTAGCCCTGCCCATACACGATTCTGCCTCGCCCATTCCCCTTTTAGCCTCCCCCCTACGGCCCCTAGAGCCCCGGCAAGCCCCCCCCCTTTAGCCCCGCCCCTTCCGGCTTTAGCCCCGCCCCTTCCGGCTTTAGCCCCGCCCACTCCGCCCTTAGCCCCGCCCACCCCGCCCTTGGCCCCGCCCACCCCGCCCTTGGCCCCGCCCATTCCCCCTTTAGCCACGCCCATTCCGCCTTCAGCCACGGCCTTTCCCCCTTTAGCCCTGTCCATACACGATTCTGCCTCGCCCATTCCCCTTTTAGCCTCCCCCCTACGGCCCCTAGAGCCCCGGCAAGCCCCCCCCCCCTTTAGCCCCGCCCCTTCCGGCTTTAGCCCCGCCCCTTCCGGCTTTAGCCCCGCCCACTCCGCCCTTAGCCCCGCCCACCCCGCCCTTGGCCCCGCCCATTCCCCCTTTAGCCACGCCCATTCCGCCTTCAGCCACGGCCTTTCCCCCTTTAGCCCTGCCCATACACGATTCTGCCTCGCCCATTCCCCTTTTAGCCTCCCCCCTACGGCCCCTAGAGCCCCGGCAAGCCCCCCCCTTTAGCCCCGCCCCTTCCTGCTTTAGCCCCGCCCCTTCCGGCTTTAGCCCCGCCCACTCCGCCCTTATCCCCGCCCACCCCGCCCTTGGCCCCGCCCATTCCCCCTTTAGCCACGCCCATTCCGCCTTCAGCCACGGCCTTTCCCCCTTTAGCCCTGCCCATACACGATTCTGCCTCGCCCATTCCCCTTTTAGCCTCCCCTCTACGGCCCTAGAGCCCCGGCAAGCCCCCCCTTTAGCCCCGCCCCTTCCGGCTTTAGCCCCGCCCTTCCGCCCTTAGCCCCGCCCACTCCGCCCTTAGCCCCGCCCACCCCGCCCTTGGCCCCGCCCATTTTCCCTTTAGCCACGCCCATTCCGCCTTCAGCCACGGCCTTTCCTCCTTTAGCCCTGCCCATACACGATTCTGCCTCGCCCATTCCCCTTTTAGCCTCCCCCCTACGGCCCCTAGAGCCCCGGCAAGGCCCCCCCCTTTAGCCCCGCCCCCTTCCGGCTTTAGCCCCGCCCATTCCGGCTTTAGCCCCGCCCACTCCGCCCTTGGCCCCGCCCACCCCGCCCTTGGCCCCGCCCATTTTCCCTTTAGCCACGCCCATTCCGCCTTCAGCCACGGCCTTTCCCCCTTTAGCCCTGCCCATACACGATTCTGCCTCGCCCATTCCCCTTTTAGCCTCCCCCCTACGGCCCCTAGAGCCCCGGCAAGCCCCCCCTTTAGCCCCGCCCCTTCCGGCTTTAGCCCCGCCCACTCCGCCCTTAGCCCCGACCACCCCGCCCTTGGCCCCGCCCATTCCCCCTTTAGCCACGCCCATTCCGCCTTCAGCCACGGCCTTTCCCCCTTTAGCCCTGCCCATACACGATTCTGCCTCGCCCATTCCCCTTTTAGCCTCCCCTCTACGGCCCCTAGAGCCCCGGCAAGCCCCCCCCTTTAGCCCCGCCCCTTCCGGCTTTAGCCCCGCCCCTTCCGCCCTTAGCCCCGCCCACTCCGCCCTTAGCCCCGCCCACCCCGCCCTTGGCCCCGCCCATTCCCCCTTTAGCCACGCCCATTCCGCCTTCAGCCACGGCCTTTCCCCCTTTAGCCCTGCCCATACACGATTCTGCCTCGCCCATTCCCCTTTTAGCCTCCCCCCTACGGCCCCTAGAGCCCCGGCAAGCCCCCCCCCTTTAGCCCCGCCCCTTCCGGCTTTAGCCCCGCCCCTTCCGGCTTTAGCCCCGCCCACTCCGCCCTTAGCCCCGCCCACCCCGCCCTTGGCCCCGCCCATTCCCCCTTTAGCCACGCCCATTCCGCCTTCAGCCACGGCCTTTCCCTCTTTAGCCCTGCCCATACACGATTCTGCCTCGCCCATTCCCCTTTTAGCCTCCCCCCTACGGCCCCTAGAGCCCCGGCAAGCCCCCCCCTTTAGCCCCGCCCCTTCCGGCTTTAGCCCCGCCCACTCCGCCCTTAGCCCCGCCCACCCCGCCCTTGGCCCCGCCCACCCCGCCCTTGGCCCCGCCCATTCCGGCTTTAGCCCCGCCCACTCCGCCCTTAGCCCCGCCCACCCCGCCCTTGGCCCCGCCCATTCCCCCTTTAGCCACGCCCATTCCGCCTTCAGCCACGGCCTTTCCCCCTTTAGCCCTGCCCATACACGATTCTGCCTCGCCAATTCCCCGTTTAGCCTCCCCCCTACGGCCCCTAGAGCCCCGGCAAGCCCCCCCCCTTTAGCCCCGCCCCTTCCGGCTTTAGCCCCGCCCACTCCGCCCTTATCCCCGCCCACCCCGCCCTTGGCCCCGCCCATTCCCCCTTTAGCCACGCCCATTCCGCCTTCAGCCACGGCCTTTCCCCCTTTAGCCCTGCCCATACACGATTCTGCCTTGCCCATTCCCCTTTTAGCCTCCCCCCTACGGCCCCTAGAGCCCCGGCAAGCCCCCCCCCTTTAGCCCCGCCCCTTCCGGCTTTCGCCCCGCCCACTCCGGCTTTAGCCCCGCCCACTCCGCCCTTAGCCCCGCCCACCCCGCCCTTGGCCCCGCCCATTCCCCCTTTAGCCACGCCCATTCCGCCTTCAGCCACGGCCTTTCCCCCTTTAGCCCTGCCCATACACGATTCTGCCTCGCCCATTCCCCTTTTAGCCTCCCCCCTACGGCCCCTAGAGCCCCGGCAAGGCCCCCCCCTTTAGCCCCGCCCCTTCCGGCTTTAGCCCCGCCCACTCCGCCCTTAGCCCCGCCCTCCCCGCCCTTGGCCCCGCCCATTCCCCCTTTAGCCACGCCCATTCCGCCTTCAGCCACGGCCTTTCCCCCTTTAGCCCTGCCCATACACGATTCTGCCTCGCCCATTCCCCTTTTAGCCTCCCCCCTACGGCCCCTAGAGCCCCGGCAAGGCCCCCCCCTTTAGCCCCGCCCCTTCCGGCTTTAGCCCCGCCCACTCCGCCCTTAGCCCCGCCCACTCCGCCCTTAGCCCCGCCCACCCCGCCCTTGGCCCCGCCCATTTTCCCTTTAGCCACGCCCATTCCGCCTTCAGCCACGGCCTTTCCCCCTTTAGCCCTGCCTATACACGATTCTGCCTCGCCCATTCCCCTTTTAGCCTCCCCCCTACGGCCCCTAGAGCCCCGGCAAGGCCCCCCCCTTTAGCCCCGCCCCTTCCGGCTTTAGCCCCGCCCCTTCCGGCTTTAGCCCCGCCCACCCCGCCCTTGGCCCCGCCCATTCCCCCTTTAGCCACGCCCATTCCGCCTTCAGCCACGGCCTTTCCCCCTTTAGCCCTGCCCATACACGATTCTGCCTCGCCCATTCCCCTTTTAGCCTCCCCCCTACGGCCCCTAGAGCCCCGGCAAGCCCCCCCCCCTTTAGCCCCGCCCCTTCCGGCTTTCGCCCAGCCCCTTCCGGCTTTAGCCCCGCCCACTCCGCCCTTAGCCCCGCCCACCCCGCCCTTGGCCCCGCCCATTCCCCCTTTAGCCACGCCCATTCCGCCTTCAGCCACGGCCTTTCCCCCTTTAGCCCTGCCCATACACGATTCTGCCTCGCCCATTCCCCTTTTAGCCTCCCCCCTACGGCCCCTAGAGCCCCGGCAAGCCCCCCCCCTTTAGCCCCGCCCCTTCCGGCTTTAGCCCCGCCCCTTCCGGCTTTAGCCCCGCCCACTCCGCCCTTAGCCCCGCCCACCCCGCCCTTGGCCCCGCCCATTCCCCCTTTAGCCACGCCCATTCCGCCTTCAGCCACGGCCTTTCCCCCTTTAGCCCTGCCCATACACGATTCTGCCTCGCCCATTCCCCTTTTAGCCTCTCCCCTACGGCCCCTAGAGCCCCGGCAAGCCCCCCCCTTTAGCCCCGCCCCTTCCGGCTTTAGCCCCGCCCCTTCCGGCTTTAGCCCCGCCCACTCCGCCCTTAGCCCCGCCCACCCCGCCCTTGGCCCCGCCCATTCCCCCTTTAGCCACGCCCATTCCGCCTTCAGCCACGGCCTTTCCCCCCTTTAGCCCTGCCCATACACGATTCTGCCTCGCCCATTCCCCTTTTAGCCTCCCCCCTACGGCCCCTAGAGCCCCGGCAAGCCCCCCCCTTTAGCCCCGCCCCTTCCGGCTTTAGCCCCGCCCCTTCCTGCTTTAGCCCCGCCCACTCCGCCCTTAGCCCCGCCCACCCCGCCCTTGGCCCCGCCCATTCCCCCTTTAGCCACGCCCATTCCGCCTTCAGCCACGGCCTTTCCCCCTTTAGCCCTGCCCATACACGATTCTGCCTCGCCCATTCCCCTTTTAGCCTCCCCCCTACGGCCCCTAGAGCCCCGGCAAGCCCCCCCCCTTTAGCCCCGCCCCTTCCGGCTTTAGCCCCGCCCACTCCGCCCTTAGCCCCGCCCACCCCGCCCTTGGCCCCGCCCATTCCCCCTTTAGCCACGCCCATTCCGCCTTCAGCCACGGCCTTTCCCCCTTTAGCCCTGCCCATACACGATTCTGCCTCGCCCATTCCCCTTTTAGCCTCCCCTCTACGGCCCCTAGAGCCCCGGCAAGCCCCCCCCTTTAGCCCCGCCCCTTCCGGCTTTAGCCCCGCCCCTTCCGCCCTTAGCCCCGCCCACTCCGCCCTTAGCCCCGCCCACCCCGCCCTTGGCCCCGCCCATTCCCCCTTTAGCCACGCCCATTCCGCCTTCAGCCACGGCCTTTCCCCCTTTAGCCCTGCCCATACACGATTCTGCCTCGCCCATTCCCCTTTTAGCCTCCCCCCTACGGCCCCTAGAGCCCCGGCAAGCCCCCCCCTTTAGCCCCGCCCCTTCCGGCTTTAGCCCCGCCCCTTCCGGCTTTAGCCCCGCCCACTCCGCCCTTAGCCCCGCCCACCCCGCCCTTGGCCCCGCCCATTTTCCCTTTAGCCACGCCCATTCCGCCTTCAGCCACGGCCTTTCCTCCTTTAGCCCTGCCCATACACGATTCTGCCTCGCCCATTCCCCTTTTAGCCTCCCCCCTACGGCCCCTAGAGCCCCGGCAAGGCCCCCCCCTTTAGCCCCGCCCCTTCCGGCTTTAGCCCCGCCCATTCCGGCTTTAGCCCCGCCCACTCGTCCCTTGGCCCCGCCCACCCCGCCCTTGGCCCCGCCCATTTTCCCTTTAGCCACGCCCATTCCGCCTTCAGCCACGGCCTTTCCCCCTTTAGCCCTGCCCATACACGATTCTGCCTCGCCCATTCCCCTTTTAGCCTCCCCCCTACGGCCCCTAGAGCCCCGGCAAGCCCCCCCCTTTAGCCCCGCCCCTTCCGGCTTTAGCCCCGCCAACTCCGCCCTTAGCCCCGCCCACCCCGCCCTTGGCCCCGCCCATTCCCCCTTTAGCCACGCCCATTCCGCCTTCAGCCACGGCCTTTCCCCCTTTAGCCCTGCCCATACACGATTCTGCCTCGCCCATTCCCCTTTTAGCCTCCCCTCTACGGCCCCTAGAGCCCCGGCAAGCCCCCCCCCTTTAGCCCCGCCCCTTCCGGCTTTCGCCCCGCCCCTTCCGGCTTTAGCCCCGCCCACTCCGCCCTTAGCCCCGCCCACCCCGCCCTTGGCCCCGCCCATTCCCCCTTTAGCCACGCCCATTCCGCCTTCAGCCACGGCCTTTCCCCCTTTAGCCCTGCCCATACACGATTCTGCCTCGCCCATTCCCCTTTTAGCCTCCCCCCTACGGCCCCTAGAGCCCCGGAAAGCCCCCCCCTTTAGCCCCGCCCCTTCCGGCTTTAGCCCCGCCCCTTCCGGCTTTAGCCCCGCCCACTCCGCCCTTAGCCCCGCCCACCCCGCCCTTGGCCCCGCCCATTCCCCCTTTAGCCACGCCCATTCCGCCTTCAGCCACGGCCTTTCCCCCTTTAGCCCTGCCCATACACGATTCTGCCTCGCCCATTCCCCTTTTAGCCTCTCCCCTACGGCCCCTAGAGCCCCGGCAAGCCCCCCCCCTTTAGCCCCGCCCCTTCCGGCTTTAGCCCCGCCCCTTCCGGCTTTAGCCCCGCCCACTCCGCCCTTAGCCCCGCCCACCCCGCCCTTGGCCCCGCCCATTCCCCCTTTAGCCACGCCCATTCCGCCTTCAGCCACGGCCTTTCCCCCCTTTAGCCCTGCCCATACACGATTCTGCCTCGCCCATTCCCCTTTTAGCCTCCCCCCTACGGCCCCTAGAGCCCCGGCAAGCCCCCCCCTTTAGCCCCGCCCCTTCCGGCTTTAGCCCCGCCCCTTCCTGCTTTAGCCCCGCCCACTCCGCCCTTAGCCCCGCCCACCCCGCCCTTGGCCCCGCCCATTCCCCCTTTAGCCACGCCCATTCCGCCTTCAGCCACGGCCTTTCCCCCTTTAGCCCTGCCCATACACGATTCTGCCTCGCCCATTCCCCTTTTAGCCTCCCCCCTACGGCCCCTAGAGCCCCGGCAAGCCCCCCCCCCTTTAGCCCCGCCCCTTCCGGCTTTAGCCCCGCCCACTCCGCCCTTAGCCCCGCCCACCCCGCCCTTGGCCCCGCCCATTCCCCCTTTAGCCACGCCCATTCCGCCTTCAGCCACGGCCTTTCCCCCTTTAGCCCTGCCCATACACGATTCTGCCTCGCCCATTCCCCTTTTAGCCTCCCCTCTACGGCCCCTAGAGCCCCGGCAAGCCCCCCCCTTTAGCCCCGCCCCTTCCGGCTTTAGCCCCGCCCCTTCCGCCCTTAGCCCCGCCCACTCCGCCCTTAGCCCCGCCCACCCCGACCTTGGGCCCGCCCATTCCCCCTTTAGCCACGCCCATTCCGCCTTCAGCCACGGCCTTTCCCCCTTTAGCCCTGCCCATACACGATTCTGCCTCGCCCATTCCCCTTTTAGCCTCCCCCCTACGGCCCCTAGAGCCCCGGCAAGCCCCCCCCTTTAGCCCCGCCCCTTCCGGCTTTAGCCCCGCCCCTTCCGGCTTTAGCCCCGCCCACTCCGCCCTTAGCCCCGCCCACCCCGCCCTTGGCCCCGCCCATTTTCCCTTTAGCCACGCCCATTCCGCCTTCAGCCACGGCCTTTCCTCCTTTAGCCCTGCCCATACACGATTCTGCCTCGCCCATTCCCCTTTTAGCCTCCCCCCTACGGCCCCTAGAGCCCCGGCAAGGCCCCCCCCTTTAGCCCCGCCCCTTCCGGCTTTAGCCCCGCCCATTCCGGCTTTAGCCCCGCCCACTCCTCCCTTGGCCCCGCCCACCCCGCCCTTGGCCCCGCCCATTTTCCCTTTAGCCACGCCCATTCCGCCTTCAGCCACGGCCTTTCCCCCTTTAGCCCTGCCCATACACGATTCTGCCTCGCCCATTCCCCTTTTAGCCTCCCCCCTACGGCCCCTAGAGCCCCGGCAAGCCCCCCCCTTTAGCCCCGCCCCTTCCGGCTTTAGCCCCGCCCACTCCGGCTTTAGCCCCGCCCACCCCGCTCTTGGCCCCGCCCATTCCCCCTTTAGCCACGCCCATTCCGCCTTCAGCCACGGCCTTTCCCCCTTTAGCCCTGCCCATACACGATTCTGCCTCGCCCATTCCCCTTTTAGCCTCCCCTCTACGGCCCCTAGAGCCCCGGCAAGCCCCCCCCTTTAGCCCCGCCCCTTCCGGCTTTAGCCCCGCCCCTTCCGCCCTTAGCCCCGCCCACTCCGCCCTTAGCCCCGCCCACCCCGCCCTTGGCCCCGCCCATTCCCCCTTTAGCCACGCCCATTCCGCCTTCAGCCACGGCCTTTCCCCCTTTAGCCCTGCCCATACACGATTCTGCCTCGCCCATTCCCCTTTTAGCCTCCCCCCTACGGCCCCTAGAGCCCCGGCAAGCCCCCCCCCTTTAGCCCCGCCCCTTCCGGCTTTAGCCCCGCCCCTTCCGGCTTTAGCCCCGCCCACTCCGCCCTTAGCCCCGCCCACCCCGCCCTTGGCCCCGCCCATTCCCCCTTTAGCCACGCCCATTCCGCCTTCAGCCACGGCCTTTCCCCCTTTAGCCCTGCCCATACACGATTCTGCCTCGCCCATTCCCCTTTTAGCCTCCCCCCTACGGCCCCTAGAGCCCCGGCAAGCCCCCCCCTTTAGCCCCGCCCCTTCCGGCTTTAGCCCCGCCCACTCCGCCCTTAGCCCCGCCCACCCCGCCCTTGGCCCCGCCCACCCCGCCCTTGGCCCCGCCCATTCCCCCTTTAGCCACGCCCATTCCGCCTTCAGCCACGGCCTTTCCCCCTTTAGCCCTGCCCATACACGATTCTGCCTCGCCCATTCCCCTTTTAGCCTCCCCCCTACGGCCCCTAGAGCCCCGGCAAGCCCCCCCCCTTTAGCCCCGCCCCTTCCGGCTTTAGCCCCGCCCACTCCGGCTTTAGCCCCGCCCACCCCGCCCTTGGCCCCGCCCATTCCCCCTTTAGCCACGCCCATTCCGCCTTCAGCCACGGCCTTTCCCCCTTTAGCCCTGCCCATACACGATTCTGCCTCGCCAATTCCCCGTTTAGCCTCCCCCCTACGGCCCCTAGAGCCCCGGCAAGCCCCCCCCCTTTAGCCCCGCCCCTTCCGGCTTTAGCCCCGCCCACACCGCCCTTAGCCCCGCCCACCCCGCCCTTGGCCCCGCCCATTCCCCCTTTAGCCACGCCCATTCCGCCTTCAGCCACGGCCTTTCCCCCTTTAGCCCTGCCCATACACGATTCTGCCTCGCCCATTCCCCTTTTAGCCTCCCCCCTACGGCCCCTAGAGCCCCGGCAAGCCCCCCCCCTTTAGCCCCGCCCCTTCCGGCTTTCGCCCCGCCCACTCCGGCTTTAGCCCCGCCCACTCCGCCCTTAGCCCCGCCCACCCCGCCCTTGGCCCCGCCCATTCCCCCTTTAGCCACGCCCATTCCGCCTTCAGCCACGGCCTTTCCCCTTTAGCCCTGCCCATACACGATTCTGCCTCGCCCATTCCCCTTTTAGCCTCCCCCCTACGGCCCCTAGAGCCCCGGCAAGGCCCCCCCCCTTTAGCCCCGCCCCTTCCGGCTTTAGCCCCGCCCACTCCGCCTTAGCCCCGCCCACCCCGCCCTTGCCCCGCCCATTCCCCCTTTAGCCACGCCCATTCCGCCTTCAGCCACGGCCTTTCCCCTTTAGCCCTGCCCATACACGATTCTGCCTCGCCCATTCCCCTTTTAGCCTCCCCCCTACGGCCCCTAGAGCCCCGGCAAGGCCCCCCCCTTTAGCCCCGCCCCTTCCGGCTTTAGCCCCGCCCACTCCGCCCTTAGCCCCGCCCACTCCGCCCTTAGCCCCGCCCACCCCGCCCTTGGCCCCGCCCATTTTCCCTTTAGCCACGCCCATTCCGCCTTCAGCCACGGCCTTTCCCCCTTTAGCCCTGCCTATACACGATTCTGCCTCGCCCATTCCCCTTTTAGCCTCCCCCCTACGGCCCCTAGAGCCCCGGCAAGCCCCCCCCCCTTTAGCCCCGCCCCTTCCGGCTTTAGCCCCGCCCCTTCCGGCTTTAGCCCCGCCCACCCCGCCCTTGGCCCCGCCCATTCCCCCTTTAGCCACGCCCATTCCGCCTTCAGCCACGGCCTTTCCCCCTTTAGCCCTGCCCATACACGATTCTGCCTCGCCCATTCCCCTTTTAGCCTCCCCCCTACGGCCCCTAGAGCCCGCAAGCCCCCCCCCTTTAGCCCCGCCCCTTCCGTCTTTAGCCCCGCCCACTCCGCCCTTAGCCCCGCCCACCCCGCCCTTGGCCCCGCCCATTCCCCCTTTAGCCACGCCCATTCCGCCTTCAGCCACGGCCTTTCCCCCTTTAGCCCCTGCCCATACACGATTCTGCCTCGCCCATTCCCCTTTTAGCCTCCCCCCTACGGCCCCTAGAGCCCCGGCAAGCCCCCCCCCCCTTTAGCCCCGCCCCTTCCGGCTTTAGCCCCGCCCCTTCCGGCTTTAGCCCCGCCCACTCCGCCCTTAGCCCCGCCCACCCCGCCCTTGGCCCCCGCCACCCCGCCCTTGGCCCCGCCCATTCCCCCTTTAGCCACGCCCATTCCGCCTTCAGCCACGGCCTTTCCCCTTTAGCCCTGCCCATACACGATTCTGCCTCGCCCATTCCCCTTTTAGCCTCCCCCCTACGGCCCCTAGAGCCCCGGCAAGCCCCCCCCCTTTAGCCCCGCCCCTTCCGGCTTAGCCCCGCCCCTTCCGGCTTAGCCCCGCCCACTCCTCCCTTAGCCCCGCCCACCCCGCCCTTGGCCCCCGCCCATTCCCCCTTTAGCCACGCCCATTCCGCCTTCAGCCACGGCCTTTCCCCCTTTAGCCCTGCCCATACACGATTCTGCCTCGCCCATTCCCCTTTTAGCCTCCCCCCTACGGCCCCTAGAGCCCCGGCAAGCCCCCCCTTTAGCCCCGCCCCTTCCGGCTTTCGCCCCGCCCCTTCCGGCTTTAGCCCCGCCCACTCCGCCCTTAGCCCCCCCACCCCGCCCTTGGCCCCGCCCATTCCCCCTTTAGCCACGCCCATTCCGCCTTCAGCCACGGCCTTTCCCCCTTTAGCCCTGCCCATACACGATTCTGCCTCGCCCATTCCCCTTTTAGCCTCCCCCCTACGGCCCCTAGAGCCCCGGCAAGCCCCCCCCTTTAGCCCCGCCCCTTCCGGCTTTAGCCCCGCCCCTTCCGGCTTTAGCCCCGCCCACTCCGCCCTTAGCCCCGCCCACCCCGCCCTTGGCCCCGCCCACCCCGCCCTTGGCCCCGCCCATTCCCCCTTTAGCCACGCCCATTCCGCCTTCAGCCACGGCCTTTCCCCCTTTAGCCCTGCCCATACACGATTCTGCCTCGCCCATTCCCCTTTTAGCCTCCCCCCTACGGCCCCTAGAGCCCCGGCAAGCCCCCCCCTTTAGCCCCGCCCCTTCCGGCTTTAGCCCCGCCCCTTCCTGCTTTAGCCCCGCCCACTCCGCCCTTAGCCCCGCCCATTCCCCCTTTAGCCACGCCCATTCCGCCTTCAGCCACGGCCTTTCCCCCTTTAGCCCTGCCCATACACGATTCTGCCTCGCCCATTCCCCTTTTAGCCTCCCCCCCTACGGCCCCTAGAGCCCCGGCAAGCCCCCCCCTTTAGCCCCGCCCCTTCCTGCTTTAGCCCCGCCCCTTCCGGCTTTAGCCCCGCCCACTCCGCCCTTTGCCCCGCCCACCCCGCCCTTGGCCCCGCCCATTCCCCCTTTAGCCACGCCCATTCCGCCTTCAGCCACGGCCTTTCCCCCTTTAGCCCTGCCCATACACGATTCTGCCTCGCCCATTCCCCTTTTAGCCTCCCCCCTACGGCCCCTAGAGCCCCGGCAAGCCCCCCCCCTTTAGCCCCGCCCCTTCCGGCTTTAGCCCCGCCCCTTCCGGCTTTAGCCCCGCCCACCCCGCCCTTAGCCCCGCCCACCCCGCCCTTGGCCCCGCCCATTTTCCCTTTAGCCACGCCCATTCCGCCTTCAGCCACAGCCTTTCCCCCTTTAGCCCTGCCCATACACGATTCTGCCTCGCCCATTCCCCTTTTAGCCTCCCCCCTACGGCCCCTAGAGCCCCGGCAAGCCCCCCCCTTTAGCCCCGCCCCTTCCGGCTTTAGCCCCGCCCACCCCGCCCTTGGCCCCGCCCATTCCCCCTTTAGCCACGCCCATTCCGCCTTCAGCCACGGCCTTTCCCCCTTTAGCCCTGCCCATACACGATTCTGCCTCGCCCATTCCCCTTTTAGCCTCCCCCCTACGGCCCCTAGAGCCCCAGCAAGCCCCCCCCTTTAGCCCCGCCCCTTCCGGCTTTAGCCCCGCCCACTCCGCCCTTAGCCCCGCCCACCCCGCCCTTGGCCCCGCCCATTCCCCCTTTAGCCACGCCCATTCCGCCTTCAGCCACGGCCTTTCCCCCTTTAGCCCTGCCCATACACGATTCTGCCTTGCCCATTCCCCTTTTAGCCTCCCCCCTACGGCCCCTAGAGCCCCGGCAAGCCCCCCCCCTTTAGCCCCGCCCCTTCCGGCTTTCGCCCCGCCCACTCCGGCTTTAGCCCCGCCCACTCCGCCCTTAGCCCCGCCCACCCCGCCCTTGGCCCCGCCCATTCCCCCTTTAGCCACGCCCATTCCGCCTTCAGCCACGGCCTTTCCCCCTTTAGCCCTGCCCATACACGATTCTGCCTCGCCCATTCCCCTTTTAGCCTCCCCCCTACGGCCCCTAGAGCCCCGGCAAGCCCCCCCCCTTTAGCCCCGCCCCTTCCGTCTTTAGCCCCGCCCACTCCGCCCTTAGCCCCGCCCACCCCGCCCTTGGCCCCGCCCATTCCCCCTTTAGCCACGCCCATTCCGCCTTCAGCCACGGCCTTTCCCCCTTTAGCCCTGCCCATACACGATTCTGCCTCGCCCATTCCCCTTTTAGCCTCCCCCCTACGGCCCCTAGAGCCCCGGCAAGCCCCCCCCCTTTAGCCCCGCCCCTTCCGGCTTTCGCCCCGCCCGCTCCGGCTTTAGCCCCGCCCACTCCGCCCTTAGCCCCGCCCACCCCGCCCTTGGCCCCGCCCATTCCCCCTTTAGCCACGCCCATTCCGCCTTCAGCCACGGCCTTTCCCCCTTTAGCCCTGCCCATACACGATTCTGCCTCGCCCATTCCCCTTTTAGCCTCCCCCCTACGGCCCCTAGAGCCCCGGCAAGCCCCCCCCCTTTAGCCCCGCCCCTTCCGGCTTTAGCCCCGCCCCTTCCGGCTTTAGCCCCGCCCACTCCGCCCTTAGCCCCGCCCACCCCGCCCTTGGCCCCGCCCACCCCGCCCTTGGCCCCGCCCATTCCCCCTTTAGCCACGCCCATTCCGCCTTCAGCCACGGCCTTTCCCCCTTTAGCCCTGCCCATACACGATTCTGCCTCGCCCATTCCCCTTTTAGCCTCCCCCCTACGGCCCCTAGAGCCCCGGCAAGCCCCCCCCCTTTAGCCCCGTTCCTTCCGGCTTTAGCCCCGCCCCTTCCGGCTTTAGCCCCGTCCACTCCGCCCTTAGCCCCGCCCACCCCGCCCTTGGCCCCGCCCATTCCCCCTTTAGCCACGCCCATTCCGCCTTCAGCCACGGCCTTTCCCCCTTTAGCCCTGCCCATACACGATTCTGCCTCGCCCATTCCCCTTTTAGCCTCCCCCCTACGGCCCCTAGAGCCCCGGCAAGCCCCCCCCTTTAGCCCCGCCCCTTCCGGCTTTAGCCCCGCCCCTTCCGGCTTTAGCCCCGCCCACTCCGCCCTTAGCCCCGCCCACCCCGCCCTTGGCCCCGCCCATTCCCCCTTTAGCCACGCCCATTCCGCCTTCAGCCACGGCCTTTCCCCCTTTAGCCCTGCCCATACACGATTCTGCCTCGCCCATTCCCCTTTTAGCCTCCCCCCTACGGCCCCTAGAGCCCCGGCAAGCCCCCCCCTTTAGCCCCGCCCCTTCCGGCTTTAGCCCCGCCCCTTCCTGCTTTAGCCCCGCCCACTCCGCCCTTAGCCCCGCCCACCCCGCCCTTGGCCCCGCCCATTCCCCCTTTAGCCACGCCCATTCCGCCTTCAGCCACGGCCTTTCCCCCTTTAGCCCTGCCCATACACGATTCTGCCTCGCCCATTCCCCTTTTAGCCTCCCCCCTACGGCCCCTAGAGCCCCGGCAAGCCCCCCCCCCTTTAGCCCCGCCCCTTCCGGCTTTAGCCCCGCCCCTTCCGGCTTTAGCCCCGCCCACCCCGCCCTTGGCCCCGCCCATTCCCCCTTTAGCCACGCCCATTCCGCCTTCAGCCACGGCCTTTCCCCCTTTAGCCCTGCCCATACACGATTCTGCCTCGCCCATTCCCCTTTTAGCCTCCCCCCTACGGCCCCTAGAGCCCCGGCAAGCCCCCCCTTTAGCCCCGCCCCTTCCGGCTTTAGCCCCGCCCACTCCGCCCTTAGCCCCGCCCACCCCGCCCTTGGCCCCGCCCATTCCCCCTTTAGCCACGCCCATTCCGCCTTCAGCCACGGCCTTTCCCCCTTTAGCCCTGCCCATACACGATTCTGCCTTGCCCATTCCCCTTTTAGCCTCCCCCCTACGGCCCCTAGAGCCCCGGCAAGCCCCCCCCCTTTAGCCCCGCCCCTTCCGGCTTTCGCCCCGCCCACTCCGGCTTTAGCCCCGCCCACTCCGCCCTTAGCCCCGCCCACCCCGCCCTTGGCCCCGCCCATTCCCCCTTTAGCCACGCCCATTCCGCCTTCAGCCACGGCCTTTCCCCCTTTAGCCCTGCCCATACACGATTCTGCCTCGCCCATTCCCCTTTTAGCCTCCCCCCTACGGCCCCTAGAGCCCCGGCAAGCCTCCCCCTTTAGCCCCGCCCCTTCCGGCTTTAGCCCCGCCCACTCCGCCCTTAGCCCCGCCCACCCCGCCCTTGGCCCCGCCCATTCCCCCTTTAGCCACGCCCATTCCGCCTTCAGCCACGGCCTTTCCCCCTTTAGCCCTGCCCATACACGATTCTGCCTCGCCCATTCCCCTTTTAGCCTCCCCCCTACGGCCCCTAGAGCCCCGGCAAGGCCCCCCCCCCTTTAGCCCCGCCCCTTCCGGCTTTAGCCCCGCCCCTTCCGCCCTTAGCCCCGCCCACTCCGCTCTTAGCCCCGCCCACCCCGCCCTTGGCCCCGCCCATTTTCCCTTTAGCCACGCCCATTCCGCCTTCAGCCACGGCCTTTCCCCCTTTAGCCCTGCCTATACACGATTCTGCCTCGCCCATTCCCCTTTTAGCCTCCCCCCTACGGCCCCTAGAGCCCCGGCAAGCCCCCCCCCTTTAGCCCCGCCCCTTCCGGCTTTAGCCCCGCCCCTTCCGGCTTTAGCCCCGCCCACCCCGCCCTTGGCCCCGCCCATTCCCCCTTTAGCCACGCCCATTCCGCCTTCAGCCACGGCCTTTCCCCCTTTAGCCCTGCCCATACACGATTCTGCCTCGCCCATTCCCCTTTTAGCCTCCCCCCTACGGCCCCTAGAGCCCCGGCAAGCCCCCCCCTTTAGCCCCGCCCCTTCCGTCTTTAGCCCCGCCCACTCCGCCCTTGGCCCCGCCCACCCCGCCCTTGGCCCCGCCCATTCCCCCTTTAGCCACGCCCATTCCGCCTTCAGCCACGGCCTTTCCCCCTTTAGCCCTGCCCATACACGATTCTGCCTCGCCCATTCCCCTTTTAGCCTCCCCCCTACGGCCCCTAGAGCCCCGGCAAGCCCCCCCCTTTAGCCCCGCCCCTTCCGGCTTTCGCCCCGCCCCTTCCGGCTTTAGCCCCGCCCACTCCGCCCTTAGCCCCGCCCACCCCGCCCTTGGCCCCGCCCATTCCCCCTTTAGCCACGCCCATTCCGCCTTCAGCCACGGCCTTTCCCCCTTTAGCCCTGCCCATACACGATTCTGCCTCGCCCATTCCCCTTTTAGCCTCCCCCCTACGGCCCCTAGAGCCCCGGCAAGCCCCCCCCTTTAGCCCCGCCCCTTCCGGCTTTAGCCCCGCCCCTTCCGGCTTTAGCCCCGCCCACTCCGCCCTTAGCCCCGCCCACCCCGCCCTTGGCCCCGCCCACCCCGCCCTTGGCCCCGCCCATTCCCCCTTTAGCCACGCCCATTCCGCCTTCAGCCACGGCCTTTCCCCCTTTAGCCCTGCCCATACACGATTCTGCCTCGCCCATTCCCCTTTTAGCCTCCCCCCTACGGCCCCTAGAGCCCCGGCAAGCCCCCCCCCCCTTTAGCCCCGCCCCTTCCGGCTTTAGCCCCGCCCCTTCCGGCTTTAGCCCCGCCCACTCCGCCCTTAGCCCCGCCCACCCCGCCCTTGGCCCCGCCCATTCCCCCTTTAGCCACGCCCATTCCGCCTTCAGCCACGGCCTTTCCCCCTTTAGCCCTGCCCATACACGATTCTGCCTCGCCCATTCCCCTTTTAGCCTCCCCCCTACGGCCCCTAGAGCCCCGGCAAGCCCCCCCCTTTAGCCCCGCCCCTTCCTGCTTTAGCCCCGCCCCTTCCGGCTTTAGCCCCGCCCACTCCGCCCTTATCCCCGCCCACCCCGCCCTTGGCCCCGCCCATTCCCCCTTTAGCCACGCCCATTCCGCCTTCAGCCACGGCCTTTCCCCCCTTTAGCCCTGCCCATACACGATTCTGCCTCGCCCATTCCCCTTTTAGCCTCCCCCCTACGGCCCCTAGAGCTCCGGCAAGCCCCCCCCTTTAGCCCCGCCCCTTCCGGCTTTAGCCCCGCCCCTTCCTGCTTTAGCCCCGCCCACTCCGCCCTTAGCCCCGCCCACCCCGCCCTTGGCCCCGCCCATTCCCCCTTTAGCCACGCCCATTCCGCCTTCAGCCACGGCCTTTCCCCCTTTAGCCCTGCCCATACACGATTCTGCCTCGCCCATTCCCCTTTTAGCCTCCCCCCTACGGCCCCTAGAGCCCCGGCAAGCCCCCCCCTTTTAGCCCCGCCCCTTCCGGCTTTAGCCCCGCCCACTCCGCCCTTAGCCCCGCCCACCCCGCCCTTGGCCCCGCCCATTCCCCCTTTAGCCACGCCCATTCCGCCTTCAGCCACGGCCTTTCCCCCTTTAGCCCTGCCCATACACGATTCTGCCTCGCCCATTCCCCTTTTAGCCTCCCCTCTACGGCCCCTAGAGCCCCGGCAAGCCCCCCCCTTTAGCCCCGCCCCTTCCGGCTTTAGCCCCGCCCCTTCCGCCCTTAGCCCCGCCCACTCCGCCCTTAGCCCCGCCCACCCCGCCCTTGGCCCCGCCCATTTTCCCTTTAGCCACGCCCATTCCGCCTTCAGCCACGGCCTTTCCTCCTTTAGCCCTGCCCATACACGATTGTGCCTCGCCCATTCCCCTTTTAGCCTCCCCCCTACGGCCCCTAGAGCCCCGGCAAGGCCCCCCCCTTTAGCCCCGCCCCTTCCGGCTTTAGCCCCGCCCATTCCGGCTTTAGCCCCGCCCACTCCGCCCTTGGCCCCGCCCACCCCGCCCTTGGCCCCGCCCATTTTCCCTTTAGCCACGCCCATTCCGCCTTCAGCCACGGCCTTTCCCCCTTTAGCCCTGCCCATACACGATTCTGCCTCGCCCATTCCCCTTTTAGCCTCCCCCCTACGGCCCCTAGAGCCCCGGCAAGCCCCCCCTTTAGCCCCGCCCCTTCCGGCTTTAGCCCCGCCCACTCCGCCCTTAGCCCCGACCACCCCGCCCTTGGCCCCGCCCATTCCCCCTTTAGCCACGCCCATTCCGCCTTCAGCCACGGCCTTTCCCCCTTTAGCCCTGCCCATACACGATTCTGCCTCGCCCATTCCCCTTTTAGCCTCCCCTCTACGGCCCCTAGAGCCCCGGCAAGCCCCCCCCTTTAGCCCCGCCCCTTCCGGCTTTAGCCCCGCCCCTTCCGCCCTTAGCCCCGCCCACTCCGCCCTTAGCCCCGCCCACCCCGCCCTTGGCCCCGCCCATTCCCCCTTTAGCCACGCCCATTCCGCCTTCAGCCACGGCCTTTCCCCCTTTAGCCCTGCCCATACACGATTCTGCCTCGCCCATTCCCCTTTTAGCCTCCCCCCTACGGCCCCTAGAGCCCCGGCAAGCCCCCCCCCTTTAGCCCCGCCCCTTCCGGCTTTAGCCCCGCCCCTTCCGGCTTTAGCCCCGCCCACTCCGCCCTTAGCCCCGCCCACCCCGCCCTTGGCCCCGCCCATTCCCCCTTTAGCCACGCCCATTCCGCCTTCAGCCACGGCCTTTCCCCCTTTAGCCCTGCCCATACACGATTCTGCCTCGCCCATTCCCCTTTTAGCCTCCCCCCTACGGCCCCTAGAGCCCCGGCAAGCCCCCCCCTTTAGCCCCGCCCCTTCCGGCTTTAGCCCCGCCCACTCCGCCCTTAGCCCCGCCCACCCCGCCCTTGGCCCCGCCCACCCCGCCCTTGGCCCCGCCCATTCCGGCTTTAGCCCCGCCCACTCCGCCCTTAGCCCCGCCCACCCCGCCCTTGGCCCCGCCCATTCCCCCTTTAGCCACGCCCATTCCGCCTTCAGCCACGGCCTTTCCCCCTTTAGCCCTGCCCATACACGATTCTGCCTCGCCAATTCCCCGTTTAGCCTCCCCCCTACGGCCCCTAGAGCCCCGGCAAGCCCCCCCCCTTTAGCCCCGCCCCTTCCGGCTTTAGCCCCGCCCACTCCGCCCTTATCCCCGCCCACCCCGCCCTTGGCCCCGCCCATTCCCCCTTTAGCCACGCCCATTCCGCCTTCAGCCACGGCCTTTCCCCCTTTAGCCCTGCCCATACACGATTCTGCCTTGCCCATTCCCCTTTTAGCCTCCCCCCTACGGCCCCTAGAACCCCGGCAAGCCCCCCCCCTTTAGCCCCGCCCCTTCTGGCTTTCGCCCCGCCCACTCCGGCTTTAGCCCCGCCCACTCCGCCCTTAGCCCCGCCCACCCCGCCCTTGGCCCCGCCCATTCCCCCTTTAGCCACGCCCATTCCGCCTTCAGCCACGGCCTTTCCCCCTTTAGCCCTGCCCATACACGATTCTGCCTCGCCCATTCCCCTTTTAGCCTCCCCCCTACGGCCCCTAGAGCCCCGGCAAGCCCCCCCCTTTAGCCCCGCCCCTTCCGGCTTTCGCCCCGCCCCTTCCGGCTTTAGCCCCGCCCACTCCGCCCTTAGCCCCGCCCACCCCGCCCTTGGCCCCGCCCATTCCCCCTTTAGCCACGCCCATTCCGCCTTCAGCCACGGCCTTTCCCCCTTTAGCCCTGCCCATACACGATTCTGCCTCGCCCATTCCCCTTTTAGCCTCCCCCCTACGGCCCCTAGAGCCCCGGCAAGCCCCCCCCTTTAGCCCCGCCCCTTCCGGCTTTAGCCCCGCCCCTTCCGGCTTTAGCCCCGCCCACTCCGCCCTTAGCCCCGCCCACCCCGCCCTTGGCCCCGCCCACCCCGCCCTTGGCCCCGCCCATTCCCCCTTTAGCCACGCCCATTCCGCCTTCAGCCACGGCCTTTCCCCCTTTAGCCCTGCCCATACACGATTCTGCCTCGCCCATTCCCCTTTTAGCCTCCCCCCTACGGCCCCTAGAGCCCCGGCAAGCCCCCCCCCCCTTTAGCCCCGCCCCTTCCGGCTTTAGCCCCGCCCCTTCCGGCTTTAGCCCCGCCCACTCCGCCCTTAGCCCCGCCCACCCCGCCCTTGGCCCCGCCCATTCCCCCTTTAGCCACGCCCATTCCGCCTTCAGCCACGGCCTTTCCCCCTTTAGCCCTGCCCATACACGATTCTGCCTCGCCCATTCCCCTTTTAGCCTCCCCCCTACGGCCCCTAGAGCCCCGGCAAGCCCCCCCCTTTAGCCCCGCCCCTTCCTGCTTTAGCCCCGCCCCTTCCGGCTTTAGCCCCGCCCACTCCGCCCTTATCCCCGCCCACCCCGCCCTTGGCCCCGCCCATTCCCCCTTTAGCCACGCCCATTCCGCCTTCAGCCACGGCCTTTCCCCCCTTTAGCCCTGCCCATACACGATTCTGCCTCGCCCATTCCCCTTTTAGCCTCCCCCCTACGGCCCCTAGAGCTCCGGCAAGCCCCCCCCTTTAGCCCCGCCCCTTCCGGCTTTAGCCCCGCCCCTTCCTGCTTTAGCCCCGCCCACTCCGCCCTTAGCCCCGCCCACCCCGCCCTTGGCCCCGCCCATTCCCCCTTTAGCCACGCCCATTCCGCCTTCAGCCACGGCCTTTCCCCCTTTAGCCCTGCCCATACACGATTCTGCCTCGCCCATTCCCCTTTTAGCCTCCCCTCTACGGCCCCTAGAGCCCCGGCAAGCCCCCCCCTTTAGCCCCGCCCCTTCCGGCTTTAGCCCCGCCCCTTCCGCCCTTAGCCCCGCCCACTCCGCCCTTAGCCCCGCCCACCCCGCCCTTGGCCCCGCCCATTTTCCCTTTAGCCACGCCCATTCCGCCTTCAGCCACGGCCTTTCCTCCTTTAGCCCTGCCCATACACGATTCTGCCTCGCCCATTCCCCTTTTAGCCTCCCCCCTACGGCCCCTAGAGCCCCGGCAAGGCCCCCCCCTTTAGCCCCGCCCCTTCCGGCTTTAGCCCCGCCCATTCCGGCTTTAGCCCCGCCCACTCCGCCCTTGGCCCCGCCCACGCCGCCCTTGGCCCCGCCCATTTTCCCTTTAGCCACGCCCATTCCGCCTTCAGCCACGGCCTTTCCCCCTTTAGCCCTGCCCATACACGATTCTGCCTCGCCCATTCCCCTTTTAGCCTCCCCCCTACGGCCCCTAGAGCCCCGGCAAGCCCCCCCTTTAGCCCCGCCCCTTCCGGCTTTAGCCCCGCCCACTCCGCCCTTAGCCCCGACCACCCCGCCCTTGGCCCCGCCCATTCCCCCTTTAGCCACGCCCATTCCGCCTTCAGCCACGGCCTTTCCCCCTTTAGCCCTGCCCATACACGATTCTGCCTCGCCCATTCCCCTTTTAGCCTCCCCTCTACGGCCCCTAGAGCCCCGGCAAGCCCCCCCCTTTAGCCCCGCCCCTTCCGGCTTTAGCCCCGCCCCTTCCGCCCTTAGCCCCGCCCACTCCGCCCTTAGCCCCGCCCACCCCGCCCTTGGCCCCGCCCATTCCCCCTTTAGCCACGCCCATTCCGCCTTCAGCCACGGCCTTTCCCCCTTTAGCCCTGCCCATACACGATTCTGCCTCGCCCATTCCCCTTTTAGCCTCCCCCCTACGGCCCCTAGAGCCCCGGCAAGCCCCCCCCCTTTAGCCCCGCCCCTTCCGGCTTTAGCCCCGCCCCTTCCGGCTTTAGCCCCGCCCACTCCGCCCTTAGCCCCGCCCACCCCGCCCTTGGCCCCGCCCATTCCCCCTTTAGCCACGCCCATTCCGCCTTCAGCCACGGCCTTTCCCCCTTTAGCCCTGCCCATACACGATTCTGCCTCGCCCATTCCCCTTTTAGCCTCCCCCCTACGGCCCCTAGAGCCCCGGCAAGCCCCCCCCTTTAGCCCCGCCCCTTCCGGCTTTAGCCCCGCCCACTCCGCCCTTAGCCCCGCCCACCCCGCCCTTGGCCCCGCCCACCCCGCCCTTGGCCCCGCCCATTCCGGCTTTAGCCCCGCCCACTCCGCCCTTAGCCCCGCCCACCCCGCCCTTGGCCCCGCCCATTCCCCCTTTAGCCACGCCCATTCCGCCTTCAGCCACGGCCTTTCCCCCTTTAGCCCTGCCCATACACGATTCTGCCTCGCCAATTCCCCGTTTAGCCTCCCCCCTACGGCCCCTAGAGCCCCGGCAAGCCCCCCCCCCTTTAGCCCCGCCCCTTCCGGCTTTAGCCCCGCCCACTCCGCCCTTATCCCCGCCCACCCCGCCCTTGGCCCCGCCCATTCCCCCTTTAGCCACGCCCATTCCGCCTTCAGCCACGGCCTTTCCCCCTTTAGCCCTGCCCATACACGATTCTGCCTTGCCCATTCCCCTTTTAGCCTCCCCCCTACGGCCCCTAGAGCCCCGGCAAGCCCCCCCCCTTTAGCCCCGCCCCTTCTGGCTTTCGCCCCGCCCACTCCGGCTTTAGCCCCGCCCACTCCGCCCTTAGCCCCGCCCACCCCGCCCTTGGCCCCGCCCATTCCCCCTTTAGCCACGCCCATTCCGCCTTCAGCCACGGCCTTTCCCCCTTTAGCCCTGCCCATACACGATTCTGCCTCGCCCATTCCCCTTTTAGCCTCCCCCCTACGGCCCCTAGAGCCCCGGCAAGGCCCCCCCCTTTAGCCCCGCCCCTTCCGGCTTTAGCCCCGCCCACTCCGCCCTTAGCCCCGCCCACCCCGCCCTTGGCCCCGCCCATTCCCCCTTTAGCCACGCCCATTCCGCCTTCAGCCACGGCCTTTCCCCCTTTAGCCCTGCCCATACACGATTCTGCCTCGCCCATTCCCCTTTTAGCCTCCCCCCTACGGCCCCTAGAGCCCCGGCAAGGCCCCCCCCTTTAGCCCCGCCCCTTCCGGCTTTAGCCCCGCCCACTCCGCCCTTAGCCCCGCCCACTCCGCCCTTAGCCCCGCCCACCCCGCCCTTGGCCCCGCCCATTTTCCCTTTAGCCACGCCCATTCCGCCTTCAGCCACGGCCTTTCCCCCTTTAGCCCTGCCTATACACGATTCTGCCTCGCCCATTCCCCTTTTAGCCTCCCCCCTACGGCCCCTAGAGCCCCGGCAAGCCCCCCCCCTTTAGCCCCGCCCCTTCCGGCTTTAGCCCCGCCCCTTCCGGCTTTAGCCCCGCCCACCCCGCCCTTGGCCCCGCCCATTCCCCCTTTAGCCACGCCCATTCCGCCTTCAGCCACGGCCTTTCCCCCTTTAGCCCTGCCCATACACGATTCTGCCTCGCCCATTCCCCTTTTAGCCTCCCCCCTACGGCCCCTAGAGCCCCGGCAAGCCCCCCCCCCTTTAGCCCCGCCCCTTCCGGCTTTAGCCCCGCCCCTTCCGGCTTTAGCCCCGCCCACTCCGCCCTTAGCCCCGCCCACCCCGCCCTTGGCCCCGCCCATTCCCCCTTTAGCCACGCCCATTCCGCCTTCAGCCACGGCCTTTCCCCCTTTAGCCCTGCCCATACACGATTCTGCCTCGCCCATTCCCCTTTTAGCCTCTCCCCTACGGCCCCTAGAGCCCCGGCAAGCCCCCCCCTTTAGCCCCGCCCCTTCCGGCTTTAGCCCCGCCCCTTCCGGCTTTAGCCCCGCCCACTCCGCCCTTAGCCCCGCCCACCCCGCCCTTGGCCCCGCCCATTCCCCCTTTAGCCACGCCCATTCCGCCTTCAGCCACGGCCTTTCCCCCCTTTAGCCCTGCCCATACACGATTCTGCCTCGCCCATTCCCCTTTTAGCCTCCCCCCTACGGCCCCTAGAGCCCCGGCAAGCCCCCCCCTTTAGCCCCGCCCCTTCCGGCTTTAGCCCCGCCCCTTCCTGCTTTAGCCCCGCCCACTCCGCCCTTAGCCCCGCCCACCCCGCCCTTGGCCCCGCCCATTCCCCCTTTAGCCACGCCCATTCCGCCTTCAGCCACGGCCTTTCCCCCTTTAGCCCTGCCCATACACGATTCTGCCTCGCCCATTCCCCTTTTAGCCTCCCCCCTACGGCCCCTAGAGCCCCGGCAAGCCCCCCCCCTTTAGCCCCGCCCTTTCCGGCTTTAGCCCCGCCCACTCCGCCCTTAGCCCCGCCCACCCCGCCCTTGGCCCCGCCCATTCCCCCTTTAGCCACGCCCATTCCGCCTTCAGCCACGGCCTTTCCCCCTTTAGCCCTGCCCATACACGATTCTGCCTCGCCCATTCCCCTTTTAGCCTCCCCTCTACGGCCCCTAGAGCCCCGGCAAGCCCCCCCTTTAGCCCCGCCCCTTCCGGCTTTAGCCCCGCCCCTTCCGCCCTTAGCCCCGCCCACTCCGCCCTTAGCCCCGCCCACCCCGCCCTTGGCCCCGCCCATTCCCCCTTTAGCCACGCCCATTCCGCCTTCAGCCACGGCCTTTCCCCCTTTAGCCCTGCCCATACACGATTCTGCCTCGCCCATTCCCCTTTTAGCCTCCCCCCTACGGCCCCTAGAGCCCCGGCAAGCCCCCCCCTTTAGCCCCGCCCCTTCCGGCTTTAGCCCCGCCCCTTCCGGCTTTAGCCCCGCCCACTCCGCCCTTAGCCCCGCCCACCCCGCCCTTGGCCCCGCCCATTTTCCCTTTAGCCACGCCCATTCCGCCTTCAGCCACGGCCTTTCCTCCTTTAGCCCTGCCCATACACGATTCTGCCTCGCCCATTCCCCTTTTAGCCTCCCCCCTACGGCCCCTAGAGCCCCGGCAAGCCCCCCCCTTTAGCCCCGCCCCTTCCGGCTTTAGCCCCGCCCACTCCGGCTTTAGCCCCGCCCACCCCGCCCTTGGCCCCGCCCATTCCCCCTTTAGCCACGCCCATTCCGCCTTCAGCCACGGCCTTTCCCCCTTTAGCCCTGCCCATACACGATTCTGCCTCGCCCATTCCCCTTTTAGCCTCCCCCCTACGGCCCCTAGAGCCCCGGCAAGCCCCCCCCCTTTAGCCCCGCCCCTTCCGGCTTTCGCCCCGCCCACTCCGGCTTTAGCCCCGCCCACTCCGCCCTTAGCCCCGCCCACCCCGCCCTTGGCCCCGCCCATTCCCCCTTTAGCCACGCCCATTCCGCCTTCAGCCACGGCCTTTCCCCCTTTAGCCCTGCCCATACACGATTCTGCCTCGCCCATTCCCCTTTTAGCCTCCCCCCTACGGCCCCTAGAGCCCCGGCAAGGCCCCCCCCTTTAGCCCCGCCCCTTCCGGCTTTAGCCCCGCCCACTCCGCCCTTAGCCCCGCCCACCCCCGCCCTTGGCCCCGCCCATTCCCCCTTTAGCCACGCCCATTCCGCCTTCAGCCACGGCCTTTCCCCCTTTAGCCCTGCCCATACACGATTCTGCCTCGCCCATTCCCCTTTTAGCCTCCCCCCTACGGCCCCTAGAGCCCCGGCAAGGCCCCCCCCTTTAGCCCCGCCCCTTCCGGCTTTAGCCCCGCCCACTCCGCCCTTAGCCCCGCCCACTCCGCCCTTAGCCCCGCCCACCCCGCCCTTGGCCCCGCCCATTTTCCCTTTAGCCACGCCCATTCCGCCTTCAGCCACGGCCTTTCCCCCTTTAGCCCTGCCTATACACGATTCTGCCTCGCCCATTCCCCTTTTAGCCTCCCCCCTACGGCCCCTAGAGCCCCGGCAAGCCCCCCCCCCTTTAGCCCCGCCCCTTCCGGCTTTAGCCCCGCCCCTTCCGGCTTTAGCCCCGCCCACCCCGCCCTTGGCCCCGCCCATTCCCCCTTTAGCCACGCCCATTCCGCCTTCAGCCACGGCCTTTCCCCCTTTAGCCCTGCCCATACACGATTCTGCCTCGCCCATTCCCCTTTTAGCCTCCCCCCTACGGCCCCTAGAGCCCCGGCAAGCCCCCCCCCTTTAGCCCCGCCCCTTCCGTCTTTAGCCCCGCCCACTCCGCCCTTAGCCCCGCCCACCCCGCCCTTGGCCCCGCCCATTCCCCCTTTAGCCACGCCCATTCCGCCTTCAGCCACGGCCTTTCCCCCTTTAGCCCTGCCCATACACGATTCTGCCTCGCCCATTCCCCTTTTAGCCTCCCCCCTACGGCCCCTAGAGCCCCGGCAAGCCCCCCCCCCCTTTAGCCCCGCCCCTTCCGGCTTTAGCCCCGCCCCTTCCGGCTTTAGCCCCGCCCACTCCGCCCTTAGCCCCGCCCACCCCGCCCTTGGCCCCGCCCACCCCGCCCTTGGCCCCGCCCATTCCCCCTTTAGCCACGCCCATTCCGCCTTCAGCCACGGCCTTTCCCCCTTTAGCCCTGCCCATACACGATTCTGCCTCGCCCATTCCCCTTTTAGCCTCCCCCCTACGGCCCCTAGAGCCCCGGCAAGCCCCCCCCCTTTAGCCCCGCCCCTTCCGGCTTTAGCCCCGCCCCTTCCGGCTTTAGCCCCGCCCACTCCGCCCTTAGCCCCGCCCACCCCGCCCTTGGCCCCGCCCATTCCCCCTTTAGCCACGCCCATTCCGCCTTCAGCCACGGCCTTTCCCCCTTTAGCCCTGCCCATACACGATTCTGCCTCGCCCATTCCCCTTTTAGCCTCCCCCCTACGGCCCCTAGAGCCCCGGCAAGCCCCCCCCCTTTAGCCCCGCCCCTTCCGTCTTTAGCCCCGCCCCTTCCGCCCTTAGCCCCGCCCACCCCGCCCTTGGCCCCGCCCATTCCCCCTTTAGCCACGCCCATTCCGCCTTCAGCCACGGCCTTTCCCCCTTTAGCCCTGCCCATACACGATTCTGCCTCGCCCATTCCCCTTTTAGCCTCCCCCCTACGGCCCCTAGAGCCCCGGCAAGCCCCCCCTTTAGCCCCGCCCCTTCCGGCTTTCGCCCCGCCCCTTCCGGCTTTAGCCCCGCCCACTCCGCCCTTAGCCCCGCCCACCCCGCCCTTGGCCCCGCCCATTCCCCCTTTAGCCACGCCCATTCCGCCTTCAGCCACGGCCTTTCCCCCTTTAGCCCTGCCCATACACGATTCTGCCTCGCCCATTCCCCTTTTAGCCTCCCCCCTACGGCCCCTAGAGCCCCGGCAAGCCCCCCCCTTTAGCCCCGCCCCTTCCGGCTTTAGCCCCGCCCCTTCCGGCTTTAGCCCCGCCCACTCCGCCCTTAGCCCCGCCCACCCCGCCCTTGGCCCCGCCCATTCCCCCTTTAGCCACGCCCATTCCGCCTTCAGCCACGGCCTTTCCCCCTTTAGCCCTGCCCATACACGATTCTGCCTCGCCCATTCCCCTTTTAGCCTCCCCCCTACGGCCCCTAGAGCCCCGGCAAGCCCCCCCCTTTAGCCCCGCCCCTTCCGGCTTTAGCCCCGCCCCTTCCTGCTTTAGCCCCGCCCACTCCGCCCTTAGCCCCGCCCATTCCCCCTTTAGCCACGCCCATTCCGCCTTCAGCCACGGCCTTTCCCCCTTTAGCCCTGCCCATACACGATTCTGCCTCGCCCATTCCCCTTTTAGCCTCCCCCCCTACGGCCCCTAGAGCCCCGGCAAGCCCCCCCCTTTAGCCCCGCCCCTTCCTGCTTTAGCCCCGCCCCTTCCGGCTTTAGCCCCGCCCACTCCGCCCTTTGCCCCGCCCACCCCGCCCTTGGCCCCGCCCATTCCCCCTTTAGCCACGCCCATTCCGCCTTCAGCCACGGCCTTTCCCCCTTTAGCCCTGCCCATACACGATTCTGCCTCGCCCATTCCCCTTTTAGCCTCCCCCCTACGGCCCCTAGAGCCCCGGCAAGCCCCCCCCTTTAGCCCCGCCCCTTCCGGCTTTAGCCCCGCCCCTTCCGGCTTTAGCCCCGCCCACCCCGCCCTTAGCCCCGCCCACCCCGCCCTTGGCCCCGCCCATTTTCCCTTTAGCCACGCCCATTCCGCCTTCAGCCACAGCCTTTCCCCCTTTAGCCCTGCCCATACACGATTCTGCCTCGCCCATTCCCCTTTTAGCCTCCCCCCTACGGCCCCTAGAGCCCCGGCAAGCCCCCCCCTTTAGCCCCGCCCCTTCCGGCTTTAGCCCCGCCCACCCCGCCCTTGGCCCCGCCCATTCCCCCTTTAGCCACGCCCATTCCGCCTTCAGCCACGGCCTTTCCCCCTTTAGCCCTGCCCATACACGATTCTGCCTCGCCCATTCCCCTTTTAGCCTCCCCCCTACGGCCCCTAGAGCCCCAGCAAGCCCCCCCCTTTAGCCCCGCCCCTTCCGGCTTTAGCCCCGCCCACTCCGCCCTTAGCCCCGCCCACCCCGCCCTTGGCCCCGCCCATTCCCCCTTTAGCCACGCCCATTCCGCCTTCAGCCACGGCCTTTCCCCCTTTAGCCCTGCCCATACACGATTCTGCCTCGCCCATTCCCCTTTTAGCCTCCCCCCTACGGCCCCTAGAGCCCCGGCAAGCCCCCCCCCTTTAGCCCCGCCCCTTCCGGCTTTAGCCCCGCCCACTCCGGCTTTAGCCCCGCCCACTCCGCCCTTAGCCCCGCCCACCCCGCCCTTGGCCCCGCCCATTCCCCCTTTAGCCACGCCCATTCCGCCTTCAGCCACGGCCTTTCCCCCTTTAGCCCTGCCCATACACGATTCTGCCTCGCCCATTCCCCTTTTAGCCTCCCCCCTACGGCCCCTAGAGCCCCGGCAAGCCCCCCCCCTTTAGCCCCGCCCCTTCCGGCTTTAGCCCCGCCCACTCCGCCCTTAGCCCCGCCCACCCCGCCCTTGGCCCCGCCCATTCCCCCTTTAGCCACGCCCATTCCGCCTTCAGCCACGGCCTTTCCCCCTTTAGCCCTGCCCATACACGATTCTGCCTCGCCCATTCCCCTTTTAGCCTCCCCCCTACGGCCCCTAGAGCCCCGGCAAGCCCCCCCCCTTTAGCCCCGCCCCTTCCGGCTTTAGCCCCGCCCACTCCGCCCTTAGCCCCGCCCACTCCGCCCTTAGCCCCGCCCACCCCGCCCTTGGCCCCGCCCATTTTCCCTTTAGCCACGCCCATTCCGCCTTCAGCCACGGCCTTTCCCCCTTTAGCCCTGCCTATACACGATTCTGCCTCGCCCATTCCCCTTTTAGCCTCCCCCCTACGGCCCCTAGACCCCGGCAAGCCCCCCCCCTTTAGCCCCGCCCCTTCCGGCTTTAGCCCCGCCCCTTCCGGCTTTAGCCCCGCCCACCCCGCACTTGGCCCCGCCCATTCCCCCTTTAGCCACGCCCATTCCGCCTTCAGCCACGGCCTTTCCCCCTTTAGCCCTGCCCATACACGATTCTGCCTCGCCCATTCCCCTTTTAGCCTCCCCCCTACGGCCCCTAGAGCCCCGGCAAGCCCCCCCCCCCTTTAGCCCCGCCCCTTCCGGCTTTCGCCCCGCCCCTTCCGGCTTTAGCCCCGCCCACTCCGCCCTTAGCCCCGCCCACCCCGCCCTTGGCCCCGCCCATTCCCCCTTTAGCCACGCCCATTCCGCCTTCAGCCACGGCCTTTCCCCCTTTAGCCCTGCCCATACACGATTCTGCCTCGCCCATTCCCCTTTTAGCCTCCCCCCTACGGCCCCTAGAGCCCCGGCAAGCCCCCCCCCTTTAGCCCCGCCCCTTCCGGCTTTAGCCCCGCCCCTTCCGGCTTTAGCCCCGCCCACTCCGCCCTTAGCCCCGCCCACCCCGCCCTTGGCCCCGCCCATTCCCCCTTTAGCCACGCCCATTCCGCCTTCAGCCACGGCCTTTCCCCCTTTAGCCCTGCCCATACACGATTCTGCCTCGCCCATTCCCCTTTTAGCCTCTCCCCTACGGCCCCTAGAGCCCCGGCAAGCCCCCCCCTTTAGCCCCGCCCCTTCCGGCTTTAGCCCCGCCCCTTCCGGCTTTAGCCCCGCCCACTCCGCCCTTAGCCCCGCCCACCCCGCCCTTGGCCCCGCCCATTCCCCCTTTAGCCACGCCCATTCCGCCTTCAGCCACGGCCTTTCCCCCCTTTAGCCCTGCCCATACACGATTCTGCCTCGCCCATTCCCCTTTTAGCCTCCCCCCTACGGCCCCTAGAGCCCCGGCAAGCCCCCCCCTTTAGCCCCGCCCCTTCCGGCTTTAGCCCCGCCCCTTCCTGCTTTAGCCCCGCCCACTCCGCCCTTAGCCCCGCCCACCCCGCCCTTGGCCCCGCCCATTCCCCCTTTAGCCACGCCCATTCCGCCTTCAGCCACGGCCTTTCCCCCTTTAGCCCTGCCCATACACGATTCTGCCTCGCCCATTCCCCTTTTAGCCTCCCCCCTACGGCCCCTAGAGCCCCGGCAAGCCCCCCCCCTTTAGCCCCGCCCCTTCCGGCTTTAGCCCCGCCCACTCCGCCCTTAGCCCCGCCCACCCCGCCCTTGGCCCCGCCCATTCCCCCTTTAGCCACGCCCATTCCGCCTTCAGCCACGGCCTTTCCCCCTTTAGCCCTGCCCATACACGATTCTGCCTCGCCCATTCCCCTTTTAGCCTCCCCTCTACGGCCCCTAGAGCCCCGGCAAGGCCCCCCCCTTTAGCCCCGCCCCTTCCGGCTTTAGCCCCGCCCCTTCCGCCCTTAGCCCCGCCCACTCCGCCCTTAGCCCCGCCCACCCCGCCCTTGGCCCCGCCCATTCCCCCTTTAGCCACGCCCATTCCGCCTTCAGCCACGGCCTTTCCCCCTTTAGCCCTGCCCATACACGATTCTGCCTCGCCCATTCCCCTTTTAGCCTCCCCCCTACGGCCCCTAGAGCCCCGGCAAGCCCCCCCCTTTAGCCCCGCCCCTTCCGGCTTTAGCCCCGCCCCTTCCGGCTTTAGCCCCGCCCACTCCGCCCTTAGCCCCGCCCACCCCGCCCTTGGCCCCGCCCATTTTCCCTTTAGCCACGCCCATTCCGCCTTCAGCCACGGCCTTTCCTCCTTTAGCCCTGCCCATACACGATTCTGCCTCGCCCATTCCCCTTTTAGCCTCCCCCCTACGGCCCCTAGAGCCCCGGCAAGCCCCCCCCTTTAGCCCCGCCCCTTCCGGCTTTAGCCCCGCCCACTCCGTCTTTAGCCCCGCCCACCCCGCTCTTGGCCCCGCCCATTCCCCCTTTAGCCACGCCCATTCCGCCTTCAGCCACGGCCTTTCCCCCTTTAGCCCTGCCCATACACGATTCTGCCTCGCCCATTCCCCTTTTAGCCTCCCCTCTACGGCCCCTAGAGCCCCGGCAAGCCCCCCCCTTTAGCCCCGCCCCTTCCGGCTTTAGCCCCGCCCCTTCCGCCCTTAGCCCCGCCCACTCCGCCCTTAGCCCCGCCCACCCCGCCCTTGGCCCCGCCCATTCCCCCTTTAGCCACGCCCATTCCGCCTTCAGCCACGGCCTTTCCCCCTTTAGCCCTGCCCATACACGATTCTGCCTCGCCCATTCCCCTTTTAGCCTCCCCCCTACGGCCCCTAGAGCCCCGGCAAGCCCCCCCCCTTTAGCCCCGCCCCTTCCGGCTTTAGCCCCGCCCCTTCCGGCTTTAGCCCCGCCCACCCCGCCCTTAGCCCCGCCCACCCCGCCCTTGGCCCCGCCCATTCCCCCTTTAGCCACGCCCATTCCGCCTTCAGCCACGGCCTTTCCCCCTTTAGCCCTGCCCATACACGATTCTGCCTCGCCCATTCCCCTTTTAGCCTCCCCCCTACGGCCCCTAGAGCCCCGGCAAGCCCCCCCCTTTAGCCCCGCCCCTTCCGGCTTTAGCCCCGCCCACTCCGCCCTTAGCCCCGCCCACCCCGCCCTTGGCCCCGCCCACCCCGCCCTTGGCCCCGCCCATTCCCCCTTTAGCCACGCCCATTCCGCCTTCAGCCACGGCCTTTCCCCCTTTAGCCCTGCCCATACACGATTCTGCCTCGCCCATTCCCCTTTTAGCCTCCCCCCTACGGCCCCTAGAGCCCCGGCAAGCCCCCCCCCTTTAGCCCCGCCCCTTCCGGCTTTAGCCCCGCCCACTCCGGCTTTAGCCCCGCCCACCCCGCCCTTGGCCCCGCCCATTCCCCCTTTAGCCACGCCCATTCCGCCTTCAGCCACGGCCTTTCCCCCTTTAGCCCTGCCCATACACGATTCTGCCTCGCCCATTCCCCTTTTAGCCTCCCCCCTACGGCCCCTAGAGCCCCGGCAAGCCCCCCCCCTTTAGCCCCGCCCCTTCCGGCTTTCGCCCCGCCCCTTCCGGCTTTAGCCCCGCCCACTCCGCCCTTAGCCCCGCCCACCCCGCCCTTGGCCCCGCCCATTCCCCCTTTAGCCACGCCCATTCCGCCTTCAGCCACGGCCTTTCCCCCTTTAGCCCTGCCCATACACGATTCTGCCTCGCCCATTCCCCTTTTAGCCTCCCCCCTACGGCCCCTAGAGCCCCGGCAAGCCCCCCCCTTTAGCCCCGCCCCTTCCGGCTTTAGCCCCGCCCCTTCCGGCTTTAGCCCCGCCCACTCCGCCCTTAGCCCCGCCCACCCCGCCCTTGGCCCCGCCCATTCCCCCTTTAGCCACGCCCATTCCGCCTTCAGCCACGGCCTTTCCCCCTTTAGCCCTGCCCATACACGATTCTGCCTCGCCCATTCCCCTTTTAGCCTCCCCCCTACGGCCCCTAGAGCCCCGGCAAGCCCCCCCCTTTAGCCCCGCCCCTTCCGGCTTTAGCCCCGCCCACTCCGCCCTTAGCCCCGCCCACCCCGCCCTTGGCCCCGCCCACCCCGCCCTTGGCCCCGCCCATTCCGGCTTTAGCCCCGCCCACTCCGCCCTTAGCCCCGCCCACCCCGCCCTTGGCCCCGCCCATTCCCCCTTTAGCCACGCCCATTCCGCCTTCAGCCACGGCCTTTCCCCCTTTAGCCCTGCCCATACACGATTCTGCCTCGCCAATTCCCCGTTTAGCCTCCCCCCTACGGCCCCTAGAGCCCCGGCAAGCCCCCCCCCTTTAGCCCCGCCCCTTCCGGCTTTAGCCCCGCCCACTCCGCCCTTATCCCCGCCCACCCCGCCCTTGGCCCCGCCCATTCCCCCTTTAGCCACGCCCATTCCGCCTTCAGCCACGGCCTTTCCCCCTTTAGCCCTGCCCATACACGATTCTGCCTTGCCCATTCCCCTTTTAGCCTCCCCCCTACGGCCCCTAGAGCCCCGGCAAGCCCCCCCCCTTTAGCCCCGCCCCTTCCGGCTTTCGCCCCGCCCACTCCGGCTTTAGCCCCGCCCACTCCGCCCTTAGCCCCGCCCACCCCGCCCTTGGCCCCGCCCATTCCCCCTTTAGCCACGCCCATTCCGCCTTCAGCCACGGCCTTTCCCCCTTTAGCCCTGCCCATACACGATTCTGCCTCGCCCATTCCCCTTTTAGCCTCCCCCCTACGGCCCCTAGAGCCCCGGCAAGGCCCCCCCCTTTAGCCCCGCCCCTTCCGGCTTTAGCCCCGCCCACTCCGCCCTTAGCCCCGCCCACCCCGCCCTTGGCCCCGCCCATTCCCCCTTTAGCCACGCCCATTCCGCCTTCAGCCACGGCCTTTCCCCCTTTAGCCCTGCCCATACACGATTCTGCCTCGCCCATTCCCCTTTTAGCCTCCCCCCTACGGCCCCTAGAGCCCCGGCAAGGCCCCCCCCTTTAGCCCCGCCCCTTCCGGCTTTAGCCCCGCCCACTCCGCCCTTAGCCCCGCCCACTCCGCCCTTAGCCCCGCCCACCCCGCCCTTGGCCCCGCCCATTTTCCCTTTAGCCACGCCCATTCCGCCTTCAGCCACGGCCTTTCCCCCTTTAGCCCTGCCTATACACGATTCTGCCTCGCCCATTCCCCTTTTAGCCTCCCCCCTACGGCCCCTAGAGCCCCGGCAAGCCCCCCCCCTTTAGCCCCGCCCCTTCCGGCTTTAGCCCCGCCCCTTCCGGCTTTAGCCCCGCCCACCCCGCCCTTGGCCCCGCCCATTCCCCCTTTAGCCACGCCCATTCCGCCTTCAGCCACGGCCTTTCCCCCTTTAGCCCTGCCCATACACGATTCTGCCTCGCCCATTCCCCTTTTAGCCTCCCCCCTACGGCCCCTAGAGCCCCGGCAAGCCCCCCCCCTTTAGCCCCGCCCCTTCCGGCTTTCGCCCCGCCCCTTCCGGCTTTAGCCCCGCCCACTCCGCCCTTAGCCCCGCCCACCCCGCCCTTGGCCCCGCCCATTCCCCCTTTAGCCACGCCCATTCCGCCTTCAGCCACGGCCTTTCCCCCTTTAGCCCTGCCCATACACGATTCTGCCTCGCCCATTCCCCTTTTAGCCTCCCCCCTACGGCCCCTAGAGCCCCGGCAAGGCCCCCCCCTTTAGCCCCGCCCCTTCCGGCTTTAGCCCCGCCCCTTCCGCCCTTAGCCCCGCCCACTCCGCCCTTAGCCCCGCCCACCCCGCCCTTGGCCCCGCCCATTCCCCCTTTAGCCACGCCCATTCCGCCTTCAGCCACGGCCTTTCCCCCTTTAGCCCTGCCCATACACGATTCTGCCTCGCCCATTCCCCTTTTAGCCTCCCCCCTACGGCCCCTAGAGCCCCGGCAAGCCCCCCCCTTTAGCCCCGCCCCTTCCGGCTTTAGCCCCGCCCCTTCCGGCTTTAGCCCCGCCCACTCCGCCCTTAGCCCCGCCCACCCCGCCCTTGGCCCCGCCCATTCCCCCTTTAGCCACGCCCATTCCGCCTTCAGCCACGGCCTTTCCTCCTTTAGCCCTGCCCATACACGATTCTGCCTCGCCCATTCCCCTTTTAGCCTCCCCCCTACGGCCCCTAGAGCCCCGGCAAGCCCCCCCCTTTAGCCCCGCCCCTTCCGGCTTTAGCCCCGCCCACTCCGGCTTTAGCCCCGCCCACCCCGCTCTTGGCCCCGCCCATTCCCCCTTTAGCCACGCCCATTCCGCCTTCAGCCACGGCCTTTCCCCCTTTAGCCCTGCCCATACACGATTCTGCCTCGCCCATTCCCCTTTTAGCCTCCCCTCTACGGCCCCTAGAGCCCCGGCAAGCCCCCCCCTTTAGCCCCGCCCCTTCCGGCTTTAGCCCCGCCCCTTCCGCCCTTAGCCCCGCCCACTCCGCCCTTAGCCCCGCCCACCCCGCCCTTGGCCCCGCCCATTCCCCCTTTAGCCACGCCCATTCCGCCTTCAGCCACGGCCTTTCCCCCTTTAGCCCTGCCCATACACGATTCTGCCTCGCCCATTCCCCTTTTAGCCTCCCCCCTACGGCCCCTAGAGCCCCGGCAAGCCCCCCCCCTTTAGCCCCGCCCCTTCCGGCTTTAGCCCCGCCCCTTCCGGCTTTAGCCCCGCCCACCCCGCCCTTAGCCCCGCCCACCCCGCCCTTGGCCCCGCCCATTCCCCCTTTAGCCACGCCCATTCCGCCTTCAGCCACGGCCTTTCCCCCTTTAGCCCTGCCCATACACGATTCTGCCTCGCCCATTCCCCTTTTAGCCTCCCCCCTACGGCCCCTAGAGCCCCGGCAAGCCCCCCCCTTTAGCCCCGCCCCTTCCGGCTTTAGCCCCGCCCACTCCGCCCTTAGCCCCGCCCACCCCGCCCTTGGCCCCGCCCACCCCGCCCTTGGCCCCGCCCATTCCCCCTTTAGCCACGCCCATTCCGCCTTCAGCCACGGCCTTTCCCCCTTTAGCCCTGCCCATACACGATTCTGCCTCGCCCATTCCCCTTTTAGCCTCCCCCCTACGGCCCCTAGAGCCCCGGCAAGCCCCCCCCCTTTAGCCCCGCCCCTTCCGGCTTTAGCCCCGCCCACTCCGGCTTTAGCCCCGCCCACCCCGCCCTTGGCCCCGCCCATTCCCCCTTTAGCCACGCCCATTCCGCCTTCAGCCACGGCCTTTCCCCCTTTAGCCCTGCCCATACACGATTCTGCCTCGCCCATTCCCCTTTTAGCCTCCCCCCTACGGCCCCTAGAGCCCCGGCAAGCCCCCCCCCTTTAGCCCCGCCCCTTCCGGCTTTCGCCCCGCCCCTTCCGGCTTTAGCCCCGCCCACTCCGCCCTTAGCCCCGCCCACCCCGCCCTTGGCCCCGCCCATTCCCCCTTTAGCCACGCCCATTCCGCCTTCAGCCACGGCCTTTCCCCCTTTAGCCCTGCCCATACACGATTCTGCCTCGCCCATTCCCCTTTTAGCCTCCCCCCTACGGCCCCTAGAGCCCCGGAAAGCCCCCCCCTTTAGCCCCGCCCCTTCCGGCTTTAGCCCCGCCCCTTCCGGCTTTAGCCCCGCCCACTCCGCCCTTAGCCCCGCCCACCCCGCCCTTGGCCCCGCCCATTCCCCCTTTAGCCACGCCCATTCCGCCTTCAGCCACGGCCTTTCCCCCTTTAGCCCTGCCCATACACGATTCTGCCTCGCCCATTCCCCTTTTAGCCTCTCCCCTACGGCCCCTAGAGCCCCGGCAAGCCCCCCCCTTTAGCCCCGCCCCTTCCTGCTTTAGCCCCGCCCCTTCCGGCTTTAGCCCCGCCCACTCCGCCCTTTGCCCCGCCCACCCCGCCCTTGGCCCCGCCCATTCCCCCTTTAGCCACGCCCATTCCGCCTTCAGCCACGGCCTTTCCCCCCTTTAGCCCTGCCCATACACGATTCTGCCTCGCCCATTCCCCTTTTAGCCTCCCCCCTACGGCCCCTAGAGCCCCGGCAAGCCCCCCCCTTTAGCCCCGCCCCTTCCGGCTTTAGCCCCGCCCCTTCCTGCTTTAGCCCCGCCCACTCCGCCCTTAGCCCCGCCCACCCCGCCCTTGGCCCCGCCCATTCCCCCTTTAGCCACGCCCATTCCGCCTTCAGCCACGGCCTTTCCCCCTTTAGCCCTGCCCATACACGATTCTGCCTCGCCCATTCCCCTTTTAGCCTCCCCTCTACGGCCCCTAGAGCCCCGGCAAGCCCCCCCCTTTAGCCCCGCCCCTTCCGGCTTTAGCCCCGCCCCTTCCGCCCTTAGCCCCGCCCACTCCGCCCTTAGCCCCGCCCACCCCGCCCTTGGCCCCGCCCATTCCCCTTTTAGCCACGCCCATTCCGCCTTCAGCCACGGCCTTTCCCCCTTTAGCCCTGCCCATACACGATTCTGCCTCGCCCATTCCCCTTTTAGCCTCCCCCCTACGGCCCCTAGAGCCCCGGCAAGCCCCCCCCTTTAGCCCCGCCCCTTCCGGCTTTAGCCCCGCCCCTTCCGGCTTTAGCCCCGCCCACTCCGCCCTTAGCCCCGCCCACCCCGCCCTTGGCCCCGCCCATTTTCCCTTTAGCCACGCCCATTCCGCCTTCAGCCACGGCCTTTCCTCCTTTAGCCCTGCCCATACACGATTCTGCCTCGCCCATTCCCCTTTTAGCCTCCCCCCTACGGCCCCTAGAGCCCCGGCAAGGCCCCCCCCTTTAGCCCCGCCCCTTCCGGCTTTAGCCCCGCCCATTCCGGCTTTAGCCCCGCCCACTCCTCCCTTGGCCCCGCCCACCCCGCCCTTGGCCCCGCCCATTTTCCCTTTAGCCACGCCCATTCCGCCTTCAGCCACGGCCTTTCCCCCTTTAGCCCTGCCCATACACGATTCTGCCTCGCCCATTCCCCTTTTAGCCTCCCCCCTACGGCCCCTAGAGCCCCGGCAAGCCCCCCCCTTTAGCCCCGCCCCTTCCGGCTTTAGCCCCGCCCACTCCGGCTTTAGCCCCGCCCACCCCGCTCTTGGCCCCGCCCATTCCCCCTTTAGCCACGCCCATTCCGCCTTCAGCCACGGCCTTTCCCCCTTTAGCCCTGCCCATACACGATTCTGCCTCGCCCATTCCCCTTTTAGCCTCCCCTCTACGGCCCCTAGAGCCCCGGCAAGCCCCCCCCTTTAGCCCCGCCCCTTCCGGCTTTAGCCCCGCCCCTTCCGGCTTTAGCCCCGCCCACTCCGCCCTTAGCCCCGCCCACCCCGCCCTTGGCCCCGCCCATTCCCCCTTTAGCCACGCCCATTCCGCCTTCAGCCACGGCCTTTCCCCCTTTAGCCCTGCCCATACACGATTCTGCCTCGCCCATTCCCCTTTTAGCCTCCCCCCTACGGCCCCTAGAGCCCCGGCAAGCCCCCCCCCTTTAGCCCCGCCCCTTCCGGCTTTAGCCCCGCCCCTTCCGGCTTTAGCCCCGCCCACTCCGCCCTTAGCCCCGCCCACCCCGCCCTTGGCCCCGCCCATTCCCCCTTTAGCCACGCCCATTCCGCCTTCAGCCACGGCCTTTCCCCCTTTAGCCCTGCCCATACACGATTCTGCCTCGCCCATTCCCCTTTTAGCCTCCCCCCTACGGCCCCTAGAGCCCCGGCAAGCCCCCCCCTTTAGCCCCGCCCCTTCCGGCTTTAGCCCCGCCCACTCCGCCCTTAGCCCCGCCCACCCCGCCCTTGGCCCCGCCCACCCCGCCCTTGGCCCCGCCCATTCCCCCTTTAGCCACGCCCATTCCGCCTTCAGCCACGGCCTTTCCCCCTTTAGCCCTGCCCATACACGATTCTGCCTCGCCCATTCCCCTTTTAGCCTCCCCCCTACGGCCCCTAGAGCCCCGGCAAGCCCCCCCCCTTTAGCCCCGCCCCTTCCGGCTTTAGCCCCGCCCACTCCGGCTTTAGCCCCGCCCACCCCGCCCTTGGCCCCGCCCATTCCCCCTTTAGCCACGCCCATTCCGCCTTCAGCCACGGCCTTTCCCCCTTTAGCCCTGCCCATACACGATTCTGCCTCGCCAATTCCCCGTTTAGCCTCCCCCCTACGGCCCCTAGAGCCCCGGCAAGCCCCCCCCCTTTAGCCCCGCCCCTTCCGGCTTTAGCCCCGCCCACACCGCCCTTAGCCCCGCCCACCCCGCCCTTGGCCCCGCCCATTCCCCCTTTAGCCACGCCCATTCCGCCTTCAGCCACGGCCTTTCCCCCTTTAGCCCTGCCCATACACGATTCTGCCTCGCCCATTCCCCTTTTAGCCTCCCCCCTACGGCCCCTAGAGCCCCGGCAAGCCCCCCCCCTTTAGCCCCGCCCCTTCCGGCTTTCGCCCCGCCCACTCCGGCTTTAGCCCCGCCCACTCCGCCCTTAGCCCCGCCCACCCCGCCCTTGGCCCCGCCCATTCCCCCTTTAGCCACGCCCATTCCGCCTTCAGCCACGGCCTTTCCCCCTTTAGCCCTGCCCATACACGATTCTGCCTCGCCCATTCCCCTTTTAGCCTCCCCCCTACGGCCCCTAGAGCCCCGGCAAGGCCCCCCCCTTTAGCCCCGCCCCTTCCGGCTTTAGCCCCGCCCACTCCGCCCTTAGCCCCGCCCACCCCGCCCTTGGCCCCGCCCATTCCCCCTTTAGCCACGCCCATTCCGCCTTCAGCCACGGCCTTTCCCCCTTTAGCCCTGCCCATACACGATTCTGCCTCGCCCATTCCCCTTTTAGCCTCCCCCCTACGGCCCCTAGAGCCCCGGCAAGCCCCCCCCCCTTTAGCCCCGCCCCTTCCGGCTTTAGCCCCGCCCCTTCCGGCTTTAGCCCCGCCCACTCCGCCCTTAGCCCCGCCCACCCCGCCCTTGGCTTCGCCCACCCCGCCCTTGGCCCCGCCCATTCCCCCTTTAGCCACGCCCATTCCGCCTTCAGCCACGGCCTTTCCCCCTTTAGCCCTGCCCATACACGATTCTGCCTCGCCCATTCCCCTTTTAGCCTCCCCCCTACGGCCCCTAGAGCCCCGGCAAGCCCCCCCCTTTAGCCCCGCCCCTTCCGGCTTTAGCCCCGCCCCTTCCGGCTTTAGCCCCGCCCACTCCGCCCTTAGCCCCGCCCACCCCGCCCTTGGCCCCGCCCATTCCCCCTTTAGCCACGCCCATTCCGCCTTCAGCCACGGCCTTTCCCCCTTTAGCCCTGCCCATACACGATTCTGCCTCGCCCATTCCCCTTTTAGCCTCCCCCCTACGGCCCCTAGAGCCCCGGCAAGCCCCCCCCTTTAGCCCCGCCCCTTCCTGCTTTAGCCCCGCCCCTTCCGGCTTTAGCCCCGCCCACTCCGCCCTTAGCCCCGCCCACCCCGCCCTTGGCCCCGCCCATTCCCCCTTTAGCCACGCCCATTCCGCCTTCAGCCACGGCCTTTCCCCCCTTTAGCCCTGCCCATACACGATTCTGCCTCGCCCATTCCCCTTTTAGCCTCCCCCCTACGGCCCCTAGAGCCCCGGCAAGCCCCCCCCCCTTTAGCCCCGCCCCTTCCGGCTTTCGCCCCGCCCCTTCCGGCTTTAGCCCCGCCCACTCCGCCCTTAGCCCCGCCCACCCCGCCCTTGGCCCCGCCCATTTTCCCTTTAGCCACGCCCATTCCGCCTTCAGCCACGGCCTTTCCCCCTTTAGCCCTGCCCATACACGATTCTGCCTCGCCCATTCCCCTTTTAGCCTCCCCCCTACGGCCCCTAGAGCCCCGGCAAGCCCCCCCCCCTTTAGCCCCGCCCCTTCCTGCTTTAGCCCCGCCCCTTCCGGCTTTAGCCCCGCCCACTCCGCCCTTAGCCCCGCCCACCCCGCCCTTGGCCCCGCCCATTCCCCCTTTAGCCACGCCCATTCCGCCTTCAGCCACGGCCTTTCCCCCCTTTAGCCCTGCCCATACACGATTCTGCCTCGCCCATTCCCCTTTTAGCCTCCCCCCTACGGCCCCTAGAGCCCCGGCAAGCCCCCCCCCCTTTAGCCCCGCCCCTTCCGGCTTTCGCCCCGCCCCTTCCGGCTTTAGCCCCGCCCACTCCGCCCTTAGCCCCGCCCACCCCGCCCTTGGCCCCGCCCATTCCCCCTTTAGCCACGCCCATTCCGCCTTCAGCCACGGCCTTTCCCCCTTTAGCCCTGCCCATACACGATTCTGCCTCGCCCATTCCCCTTTTAGCCTCCCCCCTACGGCCCCTAGAGCCCCGGCAAGCCCCCCCCCTTTAGCCCCGCCCCTTCCGGCTTTAGCCCCGCCCACTCCGCCCTTAGCCCCGCCCACCCCGCCCTTGGCCCCGCCCATTCCCCCTTTAGCCACGCCCATTCCGCCTTCAGCCACGGCCTTTCCTCCTTTAGCCCTGCCCATACACGATTCTGCCTCGCCCATTCCCCTTTTAGCCTCCCCCCTACGGCCCCTAGAGCCCCGGCAAGGCCCCCCCCTTTAGCCCCGCCCCTTCCGGCTTTAGCCCCGCCCATTCCGGCTTTAGCCCCGCCCACTCCGCCCTTGGCCCCGCCCACCCCGCCCTTGGCCCCGCCCATTTTCCCTTTAGCCACGCCCATTCCGCCTTCAGCCACGGCCTTTCCCCCTTTAGCCCTGCCCATACATGATTCTGCCTCGCCCATTCCCCTTTTAGCCTCCCCCCTACGGCCCCTAGAGCCCCGGCAAGCCCCCCCCTTTAGCCCCGCCCCTTCCGGCTTTAGCCCCGCCCACTCCGGCTTTAGCCCCGCCCACCCCGCCCTTGGCCCCGCCCATTCCCCCTTTAGCCACGCCCATTCCGCCTTCAGCCACGGCCTTTCCCCCTTTAGCCCTGCCCATACACGATTCTGCCTCGCCCATTCCCCTTTTAGCCTCCCCTCTACGGCCCCTAGAGCCCCGGCAAGCCCCCCCCTTTAGCCCCGCCCCTTCCGGCTTTAGCCCCGCCCACTCCGCCCTTAGCCCCGCCCACTCCGCCCTTAGCCCCGCCCACCCCGCCCTTGGCCCCGCCCATTTTCCCTTTAGCCACGCCCATTCCGCCTTCAGCCACGGCCTTTCCCCCTTTAGCCCTGCCCATACACGATTCTGCCTCGCCCATTCCCCTTTTAGCCTCCCCCCTACGGCCCCTAGAGCCCCGGCAAGCCCCCCCCTTTAGCCCCGCCCCTTCCGGCTTTAGCCCCGCCCACTCCGCCCTTAGCCCCGCCCACTCCGCCCTTAGCCCCGCCCACCCCGCCCTTGGCCCCGCCCATTCCCCCTTTAGCCACGCCCATTCCGCCTTCAGCCACGGCCTTTCCCCCTTTAGCCCTGCCCATACACGATTCTGCCTCGCCCATTCCCCTTTTAGCCTCCCCCCTACGGCCCCTAGAGCCCCGGCAAGCCCCCCCCTTTAGCCCCGCCCCTTCCGGCTTTAGCCCCGCCCACTCCGCCCTTAGCCCCGCCCACCCCGCCCTTGGCCCCGCCCACCCCGCCCTTGGCCCCGCCCATTCCCCCTTTAGCCACGCCCATTCCGCCTTCAGCCACGGCCTTTCCCCCTTTAGCCCTGCCCATACACGATTCTGCCTCGCCCATTCCCCTTTTAGCCTCCCCCCTACGGCCCCTAGAGCCCCGGCAAGCCCCCCCCTTTAGCCCCGCCCCTTCCGGCTTTAGCCCCGCCCACTCCGGCTTTAGCCCCGCCCACCCCGCCCTTGGCCCCGCCCATTCCCCCTTTAGCCACGCCCATTCCGCCTTCAGCCACGGCCTTTCCCCCTTTAGCCCTGCCCATACACGATTCTGCCTCGCCCATTCCCCTTTTAGCCTCCCCTCTACGGCCCCTAGAGCCCCGGCAAGCCCCCCCCTTTAGCCCCGCCCCTTCCGGCTTTAGCCCCGCCCACTCCGCCCTTAGCCCCGCCCGCCCCGCCCTTGGCCCCGCCCATTCCCCCTTTAGCCACGCCCATTCCGCCTTCAGCCACGGCCTTTCCCCCTTTAGCCCTGCCCATACACGATTCTGCCTCGCCCATTCCCCTTTTAGCCTCCCCTCTACGGCCCCTAGAGCCCCGGCAAGCCCCCCCCTTTAGCCCCGCCCCTTCCGGCTTTAGCCCCGCCCACTCCGCCCTTAGCCCCGCCCGCCCCGCCCTTGGCCCCGCCCATTCCCCCTTTAGCCACGCCCATTCCGCCTTCAGCCACGGCCTTTCCCCCTTTAGCCCTGCCCATACACGATTCTGCCTCGCCCATTCCCCTTTTAGCCTCCCCCCTACGGCCCCTAGAGCCCCGGCAAGCCCCCCCCTTTAGCCCCGCCCCTTCCGGCTTTCGCCCCACCCACTCCGGCTTTAGCCCCGCCCACTCCGCCCTTAGCCCCGCCCACCCCGCCCTTGGCCCCGCCCATTCCCCCTTTAGCCACGCCCATTCCGCCTTCAGCCACGGCCTTTCCCCCTTTAGCCCTGCCCATACACGATTCTGCCTCGCCCATTCCCCTTTTAGCCTCCCCCCTACGGCCCCTAGAGCCCCGGCAAGCCCCCCCCTTTAGCCCCGCCCCTTCCGGCTTTAGCCCCGCCCACTCCGCCCTTAGCCCCGCCCACCCCGCCCTTGGCCCCGCCCACCCCGCCCTTGGCCCCGCCCATTCCCCCTTTAGCCACGCCCATTCCGCCTTCAGCCACGGCCTTTCCCCCTTTAGCCCTGCCCATACACGATTCTGCCTCGCCCATTCCCCTTTTAGCCTCCCCCCTACGGCCCCTAGAGCCCCGGCAAGCCCCCCCCCTTTAGCCCCGCCCCTTCCGGCTTTAGCCCCGCCCACTCCGGCTTTAGCCCCGCCCACCCCGCCCTTGGCCCCGCCCATTCCCCCTTTAGCCACGCCCATTCCGCCTTCAGCCACGGCCTTTCCCCCTTTAGCCCTGCCCATACACGATTCTGCCTCGCCAATTCCCCGTTTAGCCTCCCCCCTACGGCCCCTAGAGCCCCGGCAAGCCCCCCCCCTTTAGCCCCGCCCCTTCCGGCTTTAGCCCCGCCCACACCGCCCTTAGCCCCGCCCACCCCGCCCTTGGCCCCGCCCATTCCCCCTTTAGCCACGCCCATTCCGCCTTCAGCCACGGCCTTTCCCCCTTTAGCCCTGCCCATACACGATTCTGCCTCGCCCATTCCCCTTTTAGCCTCCCCCCTACGGCCCCTAGAGCCCCGGCAAGCCCCCCCCCTTTAGCCCCGCCCCTTCCGGCTTTCGCCCCGCCCACTCCGGCTTTAGCCCCGCCCACTCCGCCCTTAGCCCCGCCCACCCCGCCCTTGGCCCCGCCCATTCCCCCTTTAGCCACGCCCATTCCGCCTTCAGCCACGGCCTTTCCCCCTTTAGCCCTGCCCATACACGATTCTGCCTCGCCCATTCCCCTTTTAGCCTCCCCCCTACGGCCCCTAGAGCCCCGGCAAGGCCCCCCCCTTTAGCCCCGCCCCTTCCGGCTTTAGCCCCGCCCACTCCGCCCTTAGCCCCGCCCACCCCGCCCTTGGCCCCGCCCATTCCCCCTTTAGCCACGCCCATTCCGCCTTCAGCCACGGCCTTTCCCCCTTTAGCCCTGCCCATACACGATTCTGCCTCGCCCATTCCCCTTTTAGCCTCCCCCCTACGGCCCCTAGAGCCCCGGCAAGCCCCCCCCCCCTTTAGCCCCGCCCCTTCCGGCTTTAGCCCCGCCCCTTCCGGCTTTAGCCCCGCCCACTCCGCCCTTAGCCCCGCCCACCCCGCCCTTGGCCCCGCCCACCCCGCCCTTGGCCCCGCCCATTCCCCCTTTAGCCACGCCCATTCCGCCTTCAGCCACGGCCTTTCCCCCTTTAGCCCTGCCCATACACGATTCTGCCTCGCCCATTCCCCTTTTAGCCTCCCCCCTACGGCCCCTAGAGCCCCGGCAAGCCCCCCCCTTTAGCCCCGCCCCTTCCGGCTTTAGCCCCGCCCCTTCCGGCTTTAGCCCCGCCCACTCCGCCCTTAGCCCCGCCCACCCCGCCCTTGGCCCCGCCCATTCCCCCTTTAGCCACGCCCATTCCGCCTTCAGCCACGGCCTTTCCCCCTTTAGCCCTGCCCATACACGATTCTGCCTCGCCCATTCCCCTTTTAGCCTCCCCCCTACGGCCCCTAGAGCCCCGGCAAGCCCCCCCCTTTAGCCCCGCCCCTTCCTGCTTTAGCCCCGCCCCTTCCGGCTTTAGCCCCGCCCACTCCGCCCTTAGCCCCGCCCACCCCGCCCTTGGCCCCGCCCATTCCCCCTTTAGCCACGCCCATTCCGCCTTCAGCCACGGCCTTTCCCCCCTTTAGCCCTGCCCATACACGATTCTGCCTCGCCCATTCCCCTTTTAGCCTCCCCCCTACGGCCCCTAGAGCCCCGGCAAGCCCCCCCCCCTTTAGCCCCGCCCCTTCCGGCTTTCGCCCCGCCCCTTCCGGCTTTAGCCCCGCCCACTCCGCCCTTAGCCCCGCCCACCCCGCCCTTGGCCCCGCCCATTTTCCCTTTAGCCACGCCCATTCCGCCTTCAGCCACGGCCTTTCCCCCTTTAGCCCTGCCCATACACGATTCTGCCTCGCCCATTCCCCTTTTAGCCTCCCCCCTACGGCCCCTAGAGCCCCGGCAAGCCCCCCCCCTTTAGCCCCGCCCCTTCCTGCTTTAGCCCCGCCCCTTCCGGCTTTAGCCCCGCCCACTCCGCCCTTAGCCCCGCCCACCCCGCCCTTGGCCCCGCCCATTCCCCCTTTAGCCACGCCCATTCCGCCTTCAGCCACGGCCTTTCCCCCCTTTAGCCCTGCCCATACACGATTCTGCCTCGCCCATTCCCCTTTTAGCCTCCCCCCTACGGCCCCTAGAGCCCCGGCAAGCCCCCCCCCCCTTTAGCCCCGCCCCTTCCGGCTTTCGCCCCGCCCCTTCCGGCTTTAGCCCCGCCCACTCCGCCCTTAGCCCCGCCCACCCCGCCCTTGGCCCCGCCCATTCCCCCTTTAGCCACGCCCATTCCGCCTTCAGCCACGGCCTTTCCCCCTTTAGCCCTGCCCATACACGATTCTGCCTCGCCCATTCCCCTTTTAGCCTCCCCCCTACGGCCCCTAGAGCCCCAGCAAGCCCCCCCCCTTTAGCCCCGCCCCTTCCGGCTTTAGCCCCGCCCACTCCGCCCTTAGCCCCGCCCACCCCGCCCTTGGCCCCGCCCATTCCCCCTTTAGCCACGCCCATTCCGCCTTCAGCCACGGCCTTTCCCCCTTTAGCCCTGCCCATACACGATTCTGCCTTGCCCATTCCCCTTTTAGCCTCCCCCCTACGGCCCCTAGAGCCCCGGCAAGCCCCCCCCCTTTAGCCCCGCCCCTTCCGGCTTTCGCCCCGCCCACTCCGGCTTTAGCCCCGCCCACTCCGCCCTTAGCCCCGCCCACCCCGCCCTTGGCCCCGCCCATTCCCCCTTTAGCCACGCCCATTCCGCCTTCAGCCACGGCCTTTCCCCCTTTAGCCCTGCCCATACACGATTCTGCCTCGCCCATTCCCCTTTTAGCCTCCCCCCTACGGCCCCTAGAGCCCCGGCAAGCCCCCCCCCTTTAGCCCCGCCCCTTCCGGCTTTAGCCCCGCCCACTCCGCCCTTAGCCCCGCCCACCCCGCCCTTGGCCCCGCCCATTCCCCCTTTAGCCACGCCCATTCCGCCTTCAGCCACGGCCTTTCCCCCTTTAGCCCTGCCCATACACGATTCTGCCTCGCCCATTCCCCTTTTAGCCTCCCCCCTACGGCCCCTAGAGCCCCGGCAAGCCCCCCCCCTTTAGCCCCGCCCCTTCCGGCTTTCGCCCCGCCCGCTCCGGCTTTAGCCCCGCCCACTCCGCCCTTAGCCCCGCCCACCCCGCCCTTGGCCCCGCCCATTCCCCCTTTAGCCACGCCCATTCCGCCTTCAGCCACGGCCTTTCCCCCTTTAGCCCTGCCCATACACGATTCTGCCTCGCCCATTCCCCTTTTAGCCTCCCCCCTACGGCCCCTAGAGCCCCGGCAAGCCCCCCCCCCTTTAGCCCCGCCCCTTCCGGCTTTAGCCCCGCCCCTTCCGGCTTTAGCCCCGCCCACTCCGCCCTTAGCCCCGCCCACCCCGCCCTTGGCCCCGCCCACCCCGCCCTTGGCCCCGCCCATTCCCCCTTTAGCCACGCCCATTCCGCCTTCAGCCACGGCCTTTCCCCCTTTAGCCCTGCCCATACACGATTCTGCCTCGCCCATTCCCCTTTTAGCCTCCCCCCTACGGCCCCTAGAGCCCCGGCAAGCCCCCCCCCTTTAGCCCCGTTCCTTCCGGCTTTAGCCCCGCCCCTTCCGGCTTTAGCCCCGTCCACTCCGCCCTTAGCCCCGCCCACCCCGCCCTTGGCCCCGCCCATTCCCCCTTTAGCCACGCCCATTCCGCCTTCAGCCACGGCCTTTCCCCCTTTAGCCCTGCCCATACACGATTCTGCCTCGCCCATTCCCCTTTTAGCCTCCCCCCTACGGCCCCTAGAGCCCCGGCAAGCCCCCCCCTTTAGCCCCGCCCCTTCCGGCTTTAGCCCCGCCCCTTCCGGCTTTAGCCCCGCCCACTCCGCCCTTAGCCCCGCCCACCCCGCCCTTGGCCCCGCCCATTCCCCCTTTAGCCACGCCCATTCCGCCTTCAGCCACGGCCTTTCCCCCTTTAGCCCTGCCCATACACGATTCTGCCTCGCCCATTCCCCTTTTAGCCTCCCCCCTACGGCCCCTAGAGCCCCGGCAAGCCCCCCCCTTTAGCCCCGCCCCTTCCGGCTTTAGCCCCGCCCCTTCCTGCTTTAGCCCCGCCCACTCCGCCCTTAGCCCCGCCCACCCCGCCCTTGGCCCCGCCCATTCCCCCTTTAGCCACGCCCATTCCGCCTTCAGCCACGGCCTTTCCCCCTTTAGCCCTGCCCATACACGATTCTGCCTCGCCCATTCCCCTTTTAGCCTCCCCCCTACGGCCCCTAGAGCCCCGGCAAGCCCCCCCCTTTAGCCCCGCCCCTTCCTGCTTTAACCCCGCCCCTTCCGGCTTTAGCCCCGCCCACTCCGCCCTTTGCCCCGCCCACCCCGCCCTTGGCCCCGCCCATTCCCCCTTTAGCCACGCCCATTCCGCCTTCAGCCACGGCCTTTCCCCCTTTAGCCCTGCCCATACACGATTCTGCCTCGCCCATTCCCCTTTTAGCCTCCCCCCTACGGCCCCTAGAGCCCCGGCAAGCCCCCCCCTTTAGCCCCGCCCCTTCCGGCTTTAGCCCCGCCCCTTCCGGCTTTAGCCCCGCCCACCCCGCCCTTAGCCCCGCCCACCCCGCCCTTGGCCCCGCCCATTTTCCCTTTAGCCACGCCCATTCCGCCTTCAGCCACAGCCTTTCCCCCTTTAGCCCTGCCCATACACGATTCTGCCTCGCCCATTCCCCTTTTAGCCTCCCCCCTACGGCCCCTAGAGCCCCGGCAAGCCCCCCCCTTTAGCCCCGCCCCTTCCGGCTTTAGCCCCGCCCACCCCGCCCTTGGCCCCGCCCATTCCCCCTTTAGCCACGCCCATTCCGCCTTCAGCCACGGCCTTTCCCCCTTTAGCCCTGCCCATACACGATTCTGCCTCGCCCATTCCCCTTTTAGCCTCCCCCCTACGGCCCCTAGAGCCCCGGCAAGCCCCCCCCCCTTTAGCCCCGCCCCTTCCTGCTTTAGCCCCGCCCCTTCCGGCTTTAGCCCCGCCCACTCCGCCCTTAGCCCCGCCCACCCCGCCCTTGGCCCCGCCCATTCCCCCTTTAGCCACGCCCATTCCGCCTTCAGCCACGGCCTTTCCCCCCTTTAGCCCTGCCCATACACGATTCTGCCTCGCCCATTCCCCTTTTAGCCTCCCCCCTACGGCCCCTAGAGCCCCGGCAAGCCCCCCCCCCCTTTAGCCCCGCCCCTTCCGGCTTTCGCCCCGCCCCTTCCGGCTTTAGCCCCGCCCACTCCGCCCTTAGCCCCGCCCACCCCGCCCTTGGCCCCGCCCATTCCCCCTTTAGCCACGCCCATTCCGCCTTCAGCCACGGCCTTTCCCCCTTTAGCCCTGCCCATACACGATTCTGCCTCGCCCATTCCCCTTTTAGCCTCCCCCCTACGGCCCCTAGAGCCCCGGCAAGCCCCCCCCCTTTAGCCCCGCCCCTTCCGGCTTTAGCCCCGCCCACTCCGCCCTTAGCCCCGCCCACCCCGCCCTTGGCCCCGCCCATTCCCCCTTTAGCCACGCCCATTCCGCCTTCAGCCACGGCCTTTCCTCCTTTAGCCCTGCCCATACACGATTCTGCCTCGCCCATTCCCCTTTTAGCCTCCCCCCTACGGCCCCTAGAGCCCCGGCAAGGCCCCCCCCTTTAGCCCCGCCCCTTCCGGCTTTAGCCCCGCCCATTCCGGCTTTAGCCCCGCCCACTCCGCCCTTGGCCCCGCCCACCCCGCCCTTGGCCCCGCCCATTTTCCCTTTAGCCACGCCCATTCCGCCTTCAGCCACGGCCTTTCCCCCTTTAGCCCTGCCCATACATGATTCTGCCTCGCCCATTCCCCTTTTAGCCTCCCCCCTACGGCCCCTAGAGCCCCGGCAAGCCCCCCCCTTTAGCCCCGCCCCTTCCGGCTTTAGCCCCGCCCACTCCGGCTTTAGCCCCGCCCACCCCGCCCTTGGCCCCGCCCATTCCCCCTTTAGCCACGCCCATTCCGCCTTCAGCCACGGCCTTTCCCCCTTTAGCCCTGCCCATACACGATTCTGCCTCGCCCATTCCCCTTTTAGCCTCCCCTCTACGGCCCCTAGAGCCCCGGCAAGCCCCCCCCTTTAGCCCCGCCCCTTCCGGCTTTAGCCCCGCCCACTCCGCCCTTAGCCCCGCCCACTCCGCCCTTAGCCCCGCCCACCCCGCCCTTGGCCCCGCCCATTTTCCCTTTAGCCACGCCCATTCCGCCTTCAGCCACGGCCTTTCCCCCTTTAGCCCTGCCCATACACGATTCTGCCTCGCCCATTCCCCTTTTAGCCTCCCCCCTACGGCCCCTAGAGCCCCGGCAAGCCCCCCCCTTTATCCCCGCCCCTTCCGTCTTTAGCCCCGCCCACTCCGCCCTTAGCCCCGCCCACCCCGCCCTTGGCCCCGCCCATTCCCCCTTTAGCCACGCCCATTCCGCCTTCAGCCACGGCCTTTCCCCCTTTAGCCCTGCCCATACACGATTCTGCCTCGCCCATTCCCCTTTTAGCCTCCCCCCTACGGCCCCTAGAGCCCCGGCAAGCCCCCCCTTTAGCCCCGCCCCTTCCGGCTTTCGCCCCGCCCCTTCCGGCTTTAGCCCCGCCCACTCCGCCCTTAGCCCCCCCACCCCGCCCTTGGCCCCGCCCATTCCCCCTTTAGCCACGCCCATTCCGCCTTCAGCCACGGCCTTTCCCCCTTTAGCCCTGCCCATACACGATTCTGCCTCGCCCATTCCCCTTTTAGCCTCCCCCCTACGGCCCCTAGAGCCCCGGCAAGCCCCCCCCTTTAGCCCCGCCCCTTCCGGCTTTAGCCCCGCCCCTTCCTGCTTTAGCCCCGCCCACTCCGCCCTTAGCCCCGCCCATTCCCCCTTTAGCCACGCCCATTCCGCCTTCAGCCACGGCCTTTCCCCCTTTAGCCCTGCCCATACACGATTCTGCCTCGCCCATTCCCCTTTTAGCCTCCCCCCCTACGGCCCCTAGAGCCCCGGCAAGCCCCCCCCTTTAGCCCCGCCCCTTCCTGCTTTAGCCCCGCCCCTTCCGGCTTTAGCCCCGCCCACTCCGCCCTTGGCCCCGCCCACCCCGCCCTTGGCCCCGCCCATTCCCCCTTTAGCCACGCCCATTCCGCCTTCAGCCACGGCCTTTCCCCCTTTAGCCCTGCCCATACACGATTCTGCCTCGCCCATTCCCCTTTTAGCCTCCCCCCTACGGCCCCTAGAGCCCCGGCAAGCCCCCCCCTTTAGCCCCGCCCCTTCCGGCTTTAGCCCCGCCCCTTCCGGCTTTAGCCCCGCCCACCCCGCCCTTAGCCCCGCCCACCCCGCCCTTGGCCCCGCCCATTTTCACTTTAGCCACGCCCATTCCGCCTTCAGCCACAGCCTTTCCCCCTTTAGCCCTGCCCATACACGATTCTGCCTCGCCCATTCCCCTTTTAGCCTCCCCCCTACGGCCCCTAGAGCCCCGGCAAGCCCCCCCCTTTAGCCCCGCCCCTTCCGGCTTTAGCCCCGCCCCTTCCGGCTTTAGCCCCGCCCACTCCGCCCTTGGCCCCGCCCATTCCCCCTTTAGCCACGCCCATTCCGCCTTCAGCCACGGCCTTTCCCCCTTTAGCCCTGCCCATACACGATTCTGCCTCGCCCATTCCCCTTTTAGCCTCCCCCCTACGGCCCCTAGAGCCCCAGCAAGCCCCCCCCTTTAGCCCCGCCCCTTCCGGCTTTAGCCCCGCCCACTCCGCCCTTAGCCCCGCCCACCCCGCCCTTGGCCCCGCCCATTCCCCCTTTAGCCACGCCCATTCCGCCTTCAGCCACGGCCTTTCCCCCTTTAGCCCTGCCCATACACGATTCTGCCTTGCCCATTCCCCTTTTAGCCTCCCCCCTACGGCCCCTAGAGCCCCGGCAAGCCCCCCCCCTTTAGCCCCGCCCCTTCCGGCTTTCGCCCCGCCCACTCCGGCTTTAGCCCCGCCCACTCCGCCCTTGGCCCCGCCCATTTTCCCTTTAGCCACGCCCATTCCGCCTTCAGCCACGGCCTTTCCCCCTTTAGCCCTGCCCATACACGATTCTGCCTCGCCCATTCCCCTTTTAGCCTCCCCCCTACGGCCCCTAGAGCCCCGGCAAGCCCCCCCCTTTAGCCCCGCCCCTTCCGGCTTTAGCCCCGCCCACTCCGCCCTTAGCCCCGCCCACCCCGCCCTTGGCCCCGCCCATTCCCCCTTTAGCCACGCCCATTCCGCCTTCAGCCACGGCCTTTCCCCCTTTAGCCCTGCCCATACACCATTCTGCCTCGCCCATTCCCCTTTTAGCCTCCCCCCTACGGCCCCTAGAGCCCCGGCAAGCCCCCCCCCTTTAGCCCCGCCCCTTCCGGCTTTCGCCCCGCCCGCTCCGGCTTTAGCCCCGCCCACTCCGCCCTTAGCCCCGCCCACCCCGCCCTTGGCCCCGCCCATTCCCCCTTTAGCCACGCCCATTCCGCCTTCAGCCACGGCCTTTCCCCCTTTAGCCCTGCCCATACACGATTCTGCCTCGCCCATTCCCCTTTTAGCCTCCCCCCTACGGCCCCTAGAGCCCCGGCAAGCCCCCCCCCTTTAGCCCCGCCCCTTCCGGCTTTAGCCCCGCCCCTTCCGGCTTTAGCCCCGCCCACTCCGCCCTTAGCCTCGCCCACCCCGCCCTTGGCCCCGCCCATTCCCCCTTTAGCCACGCCCATTCCGCCTTCAGCCACGGCCTTTCCCCCTTTAGCCCTGCCCATACACGATTCTGCCTCGCCCATTCCCCTTTTAGCCTCCCCCCTACGGCCCCTAGAGCCCCGGCAAGCCCCCCCCTTTAGCCCCGCCCCTTCCGGCTTTAGCCCCGCCCCTTCCTGCTTTAGCCCCGCCCACTCCGCCCTTAGCCCCGCCCACCCCGCCCTTGGCCCCGCCCATTCCCCCTTTAGCCACGCCCATTCCGCCTTCAGCCACGGCCTTTCCCCCTTTAGCCCTGCCCATACACGATTCTGCCTCGCCCATTCCCCTTTTAGCCTCCCCCCTACGGCCCCTAGAGCCCCGGCAAGCCCCCCCCCCTTTAGCCCCGCCCCTTCCGGCTTTAGCCCCGCCCCTTCCGGCTTTAGCCCCGCCCACCCCGCCCTTGGCCCCGCCCATTCCCCCTTTAGCCACGCCCATTCCGCCTTCAGCCACGGCCTTTCCCCCTTTAGCCCTGCCCATACACGATTCTGCCTCGCCCATTCCCCTTTTAGCCTCCCCCCTACGGCCCCTAGAGCCCCGGCAAGCCCCCCCTTTAGCCCCGCCCCTTCCGGCTTTAGCCCCGCCCACTCCGCCCTTAGCCCCGCCCACCCCGCCCTTGGCCCCGCCCATTCCCCCTTTAGCCACGCCCATTCCGCCTTCAGCCACGGCCTTTCCCCCTTTAGCCCTGCCCATACACGATTCTGCCTTGCCCATTCCCCTTTTAGCCTCCCCCCTACGGCCCCTAGAGCCCCGGCAAGCCCCCCCCCTTTAGCCCCGCCCCTTCCGGCTTTCGCCCCGCCCACTCCGGCTTTAGCCCCGCCCACTCCGCCCTTAGCCCCGCCCACCCCGCCCTTGGCCCCGCCCATTCCCCCTTTAGCCACGCCCATTCCGCCTTCAGCCACGGCCTTTCCCCCTTTAGCCCTGCCCATACACGATTCTGCCTCGCCCATTCCCCTTTTAGCCTCCCCCCTACGGCCCCTAGAGCCCCGGCAAGCCTCCTCCTTTAGCCCCGCCCCTTCCGGCTTTAGCCCCGCCCACTCCGCCCTTAGGCCCGCCCACCCCGCCCTTGGCCCCGCCCATTCCCCCTTTAGCCACGCCCATTCCGCCTTCAGCCACGGCCTTTCCCCCTTTAGCCCTGCCCATACACGATTCTGCCTCGCCCATTCCCCTTTTAGCCTCCCCCCTACGGCCCCTAGAGCCCCGGCAAGGCCCCCCCCCCTTTAGCCCCGCCCCTTCCGGCTTTAGCCCCGCCCCTTCCGCCCTTAGCCCCGCCCACTCCGCTCTTAGCCCCGCCCACCCCGCCCTTGGCCCCGCCCATTTTCCCTTTAGCCACGCCCATTCCGCCTTCAGCCACGGCCTTTCCCCCTTTAGCCCTGCCTATACACGATTCTGCCTCGCCCATTCCCTATTTAGCCTCCCCCCTACGGCCCCTAGAGCCCCGGCAAGCCCCCCCCCTTTAGCCCCGCCCCTTCCGGCTTTAGCCCCGCCCCTTCCGGCTTTAGCCCCGCCCACCCCGCCCTTGGCCCCGCCCATTCCCCCTTTAGCCACGCCCATTCCGCCTTCAGCCACGGCCTTTCCCCCTTTAGCCCTGCCCATACACGATTCTGCCTCGCCCATTCCCCTTTTAGCCTCCCCCCTACGGCCCCTAGAGCCCCGGCAAGCCCCCCCCCTTTAGCCCCGCCCCTTCCGTCTTTAGCCCCGCCCACTCCGCCCTTAGCCCCGCCCACCCCGCCCTTGGCCCCGCCCATTCCCCCTTTAGCCACGCCCATTCCGCCTTCAGCCACGGCCTTTCCCCCTTTAGCCCTGCCCATACACGATTCTGCCTCGCCCATTCCCCTTTTAGCCTCCCCCCTACGGCCCCTAGAGCCCCGGCAAGCCCCCCCCCTTTAGCCCCGCCCCTTCCGGCTTTCGCCCCGCCCCTTCCGGCTTTAGCCCCGCCCACTCCGCCCTTAGCCCCGCCCACCCCGCCCTTGGCCCCGCCCATTCCCCCTTTAGCCACGCCCATTCCGCCTTCAGCCACGGCCTTTCCCCCTTTAGCCCTGCCCATACACGATTCTGCCTCGCCCATTCCCCTTTTAGCCTCCCCCCTACGGCCCCTAGAGCCCCGGCAAGCCCCCCCCCTTTAGCCCCGCCCCTTCCGGCTTTAGCCCCGCCCCTTCCGGCTTTAGCCCCGCCCACTCCGCCCTTAGCCCCGCCCACCCCGCCCTTGGCCCCGCCCACCCCGCCCTTGGCCCCGCCCATTCCCCCTTTAGCCACGCCCATTCCGCCTTCAGCCACGGCCTTTCCCCCTTTAGCCCTGTCCATACACGATTCTGCCTCGCCCATTCCCCTTTTAGCCTCCCCCCTACGGCCCCTAGAGCCCCGGCAAGCCCCCCCCCCCTTTAGCCCCGCCCCTTCCGGCTTTAGCCCCGCCCCTTCCGGCTTTAGCCCCGCCCACTCCGCCCTTAGCCCCGCCCACCCCGCCCTTGGCCCCGCCCATTCCCCCTTTAGCCACGCCCATTCCGCCTTCAGCCACGGCCTTTCCCCCTTTAGCCCTGCCCATACACGATTCTGCCTCGCCCATTCCCCTTTTAGCCTCCCCCCTACGGCCCCTAGAGCCCCGGCAAGCCCCCCCCTTTAGCCCCGCCCCTTCCTGCTTTAGCCCCGCCCCTTCCGGCTTTAGCCCCGCCCCACTCCGCCCTTATCCCCGCCCACCCCGCCCTTGGCCCCGCCCATTCCCCCTTTAGCCACGCCCATTCCGCCTTCAGCCACGGCCTTTCCCCCCTTTAGCCCTGCCCATACACGATTCTGCCTCGCCCATTCCCCTTTTAGCCTCCCCCCTACAGCCCTAGAGCCCCGGCAAGCCCCCCCCCTTTAGCCCCGCCCCTTCCGGCTTTAGCCCCGCCCACTCCGCCCTTAGCCCCGCCCACCCCGCCCTTGGCCCCGCCCATTCCCCCTTTAGCCACGCCCATTCCGCCTTCAGCCACGGCCTTTCCCCCTTTAGCCCTGCCCATACACGATTCTGCCTCGCCCATTCCCCTTTTAGCCTCCCCTCTACGGCCCCTAGAGCCTTGGCAAGCCCCCCCTTTAGCCCCGCCCCTTCCGGCTTTAGCCCCGCCCCTTCCGCCCTTAGCCCCGCCCACTCCGCCCTTAGCCCCGCCCACCCCGCCCTTGGCCCGCCCATTTTCCCTTTAGCCACGCCCATTCCGCCTTCAGCCACGGCCTTTCCTCCTTTAGCCCTGCCCATACACGATTCTGCCTCGCCCATTCCCCTTTTAGCCTCCCCCCTACGGCCCCTAGAGCCCCGGCAAGGCCCCCCCCTTTAGCCCCGCCCCTTCCGGCTTTAGCCCCGCCCATTCCGGCTTTAGCCCCGCCCACTCCGCCCTTGGCCCCGCCCACCCCGCCCTTGGCCCCGCCCATTTTCCCTTTAGCCACGCCCATTCCGCCTTCAGCCACGGCCTTTCCCCCTTTAGCCCTGCCCATACACGATTCTGCCTCGCCCATTCCCCTTTTAGCCTCCCCCCTACGGCCCCTAGAGCCCCGGCAAGCCCCCCCTTTAGCCCCGCCCCTTCCGGCTTTAGCCCCGCCCACTCCGCCCTTAGCCCCGACCACCCCGCCCTTGGCCCCGCCCATTCCCCCTTTAGCCACGCCCATTCCGCCTTCAGCCACGGCCTTTCCCCCTTTAGCCCTGCCCATACACGATTCTGCCTCGCCCATTCCCCTTTTAGCCTCCCCTCTACGGCCCCTAGAGCCCCGGCAAGCCCCCCCCTTTAGCCCCGCCCCTTCCGGCTTTAGCCCCGCCCCTTCCGCCCTTAGCCCCGCCCACTCCGCCCTTAGCCCCGCCCACCCCGCCCTTGGCCCCGCCCATTCCCCCTTTAGCCACGCCCATTCCGCCTTCAGCCACGGCCTTTCCCCCTTTAGCCCTGCCATACACGATTCTGCCTCGCCCATTCCCCTTTTAGCCTCCCCCCTACGGCCCCTAGAGCCCCGGCAAGCCCCCCCCCTTTAGCCCCGCCCCTTCCGGCTTTAGCCCCGCCCCTTCCGGCTTTAGCCCCGCCCACTCCGCCCTTAGCCCCGCCCACCCCGCCCTTGGCCCCGCCCATTCCCCCTTTAGCCACGCCCATTCCGCCTTCAGCCACGGCCTTTCCCCCTTTAGCCCTGCCCATACACGATTCTGCCTCGCCCATTCCCCTTTTAGCCTCCCCCCTACGGCCCCTAGAGCCCCGGCAAGCCCCTCCCTTTAGCCCCGCCCCTTCCGGCTTTAGCCCCGCCCACTCCGCCCTTAGCCCCGCCCACCCCGCCCTTGGCCCCGCCCACCCCGCCCTTGGCCCCGCCCATTCCGGCTTTAGCCCCGCCCACTCCGCCCTTAGCCCCGCCCACCCCGCCCTTGGCCCCGCCCATTCCCCCTTTAGCCACGCCCATTCCGCCTTCAGCCACGGCCTTTCCCCCTTTAGCCCTGCCCATACACGATTCTGCCTCGCCAATTCCCCGTTTAGCCTCCCCCCTACGGCCCCTAGAGCCCCGGCAAGCCCCCCCCCTTTAGCCCCGCCCCTTCCGGCTTTAGCCCCGCCCACTCCGCCCTTATCCCCGCCCACCCCGCCCTTGGCCCCGCCCATTCCCCCTTTAGCCACGCCCATTCCGCCTTCAGCCACGGCCTTTCCCCCTTTAGCCCTGCCCATACACGATTCTGCCTTGCCCATTCCCCTTTTAGCCTCCCCCCTACGGCCCCTAGAGCCCCGGCAAGCCCCCCCCCTTTAGCCCCGCCCCTTCCGGCTTTCGCCCCCGCCCACTCCGGCTTTAGCCCCGCCCACTCCGCCCTTAGCCCCGCCCACCCCGCCCTTGGCCCCGCCCATTCCCCCTTTAGCCACGCCCATTCCGCCTTCAGCCACGGCCTTTCCCCCTTTAGCCCTGCCCATACACGATTCTGCCTCGCCCATTCCCCTTTTAGCCTCCCCCCTACGGCCCCTAGAGCCCCGGCAAGGCCCCCCCCTTTAGCCCCGCCCCTTCCGGCTTTAGCCCCGCCCACTCCGCCCTTAGCCCCGCCCTCCCCGCCCTTGGCCCCGCCCATTCCCCCTTTAGCCACGCCCATTCCGCCTTCAGCCACGGCCTTTCCCCCTTTAGCCCTGCCCATACACGATTCTGCCTCGCCCATTCCCCTTTTAGCCTCCCCCCTACGGCCCCTAGAGCCCCGGCAAGGCCCCCCCCTTTAGCCCCGCCCCTTCCGGCTTTAGCCCCGCCCACTCCGCCCTTAGCCCCGCCCACTCCGCCCTTAGCCCCGCCCACCCCGCCCTTGGCCCCGCCCATTTTCCCTTTAGCCACGCCCATTCCGCCTTCAGCCACGGCCTTTCCCCCTTTAGCCCTGCCTATACACGATTCTGCCTCGCCCATTCCCCTTTTAGCCTCCCCCCTACGGCCCCTAGAGCCCCGGCAAGGCCCCCCCCTTTAGCCCCGCCCCTTCCGGCTTTAGCCCCGCCCCTTCCGGCTTTAGCCCCGCCCACCCCGCCCTTGGCCCCGCCCATTCCCCCTTTAGCCACGCCCATTCCGCCTTCAGCCACGGCCTTTCCCCCTTTAGCCCTGCCCATACACGATTCTGCCTCGCCCATTCCCCTTTTAGCCTCCCCCCTACGGCCCCTAGAGCCCCGGCAAGCCCCCCCCCCTTTAGCCCCGCCCCTTCCGGCTTTCGCCCAGCCCCTTCCGGCTTTAGCCCCGCCCACTCCGCCCTTAGCCCCGCCCACCCCGCCCTTGGCCCCGCCCATTCCCCCTTTAGCCACGCCCATTCCGCCTTCAGCCACGGCCTTTCCCCCTTTAGCCCTGCCCATACACGATTCTGCCTCGCCCATTCCCCTTTTAGCCTCCCCCCTACGGCCCCTAGAGCCCCGGCAAGCCCCCCCCCTTTAGCCCCGCCCCTTCCGGCTTTAGCCCCGCCCCTTCCGGCTTTAGCCCCGCCCACTCCGCCCTTAGCCCCGCCCACCCCGCCCTTGGCCCCGCCCATTCCCCCTTTAGCCACGCCCATTCCGCCTTCAGCCACGGCCTTTCCCCCTTTAGCCCTGCCCATACACGATTCTGCCTCGCCCATTCCCCTTTTAGCCTCTCCCCTACGGCCCCTAGAGCCCCGGCAAGCCCCCCCCTTTAGCCCCGCCCCTTCCGGCTTTAGCCCCGCCCCTTCCGGCTTTAGCCCCGCCCACTCCGCCCTTAGCCCCGCCCACCCCGCCCTTGGCCCCGCCCATTCCCCCTTTAGCCACGCCCATTCCGCCTTCAGCCACGGCCTTTCCCCCCTTTAGCCCTGCCCATACACGATTCTGCCTCGCCCATTCCCCTTTTAGCCTCCCCCCTACGGCCCCTAGAGCCCCGGCAAGCCCCCCCCTTTAGCCCCGCCCCTTCCGGCTTTAGCCCCGCCCCTTCCTGCTTTAGCCCCGCCCACTCCGCACTTAGCCCCGCCCACCCCGCCCTTGGCCCCGCCCATTCCCCCTTTAGCCACGCCCATTCCGCCTTCAGCCACGGCCTTTCCCCCTTTAGCCCTGCCCATACACGATTCTGCCTCGCCCATTCCCCTTTTAGCCTCCCCCCTACGGCCCCTAGAGCCCCGGCAAGCCCCCCCCCTTTAGCCCCGCCCCTTCCGGCTTTAGCCCCGCCCACTCCGCCCTTAGCCCCGCCCACCCCGCCCTTGGCCCCGCCCATTCCCCCTTTAGCCACGCCCATTCCGCCTTCAGCCACGGCCTTTCCCCCTTTAGCCCTGCCCATACACGATTCTGCCTCGCCCATTCCCCTTTTAGCCTCCCCTCTACGGCCCCTAGAGCCCCGGCAAGCCCCCCCCTTTAGCCCCGCCCCTTCCGGCTTTAGCCCCGCCCCTTCCGCCCTTAGCCCCGCCCACTCCGCCCTTAGCCCCGCCCACCCCGCCCTTGGCCCCGCCCATTCCCCCTTTAGCCACGCCCATTCCGCCTTCAGCCACGGCCTTTCCCCCTTTAGCCCTGCCCATACACGATTCTGCCTCGCCCATTCCCCTTTTAGCCTCCCCCCTACGGCCCCTAGAGCCCCGGCAAGCCCCCCCCTTTAGCCCCGCCCCTTCCGGCTTTAGCCCCGCCCCTTCCGGCTTTAGCCCCGCCCACTCCGCCCTTAGCCCCGCCCACCCCGCCCTTGGCCCCGCCCATTTTCCCTTTAGCCACGCCCATTCCGCCTTCAGCCACGGCCTTTCCTCCTTTAGCCCTGCCCATACACGATTCTGCCTCGCCCATTCCCCTTTTAGCCTCCCCCCTACGGCCCCTAGAGCCCCGGCAAGGCCCCCCCCTTTAGCCCCGCCCCTTCCGGCTTTAGCCCCGCCCATTCCGGCTTTAGCCCCGCCCACTCCTCCCTTGGCCCCGCCCACCCCGCCCTTGGCCCCGCCCATTTTCCCTTTAGCCACGCCCATTCCGCCTTCAGCCACGGCCTTTCCCCCTTTAGCCCTGCCCATACACGATTCTGCCTCGCCCATTCCCCTTTTAGCCTCCCCCCTACGGCCCCTAGAGCCCCGGCAAGCCCCCCCCTTTAGCCCCGCCCCTTCCGGCTTTAGCCCCGCCCACTCCGGCTTTAGCCCCGCCCACCCCGCCCTTGGCCCCGCCCATTCCCCCTTTAGCCACGCCCATTCCGCCTTCAGCCACGGCCTTTCCCCCTTTAGCCCTGCCCATACACGATTCTGCCTCGCCCATTCCCCTTTTAGCCTCCCCTCTACGGCCCCTAGAGCCCCGGCAAGCCCCCCCCCTTTAGCCCCGCCCCTTCCGGCTTTCGCCCCGCCCCTTCCGGCTTTAGCCCCGCCCACTCCGCCCTTAGCCCCGCCCACCCCGCCCTTGGCCCCGCCCATTCCCCCTTTAGCCACGCCCATTCCGCCTTCAGCCACGGCCTTTCCCCCTTTAGCCCTGCCCATACACGATTCTGCCTCGCCCATTCCCCTTTTAGCCTCCCCCCTACGGCCCCTAGAGCCCCGGAAAGCCCCCCCCTTTAGCCCCGCCCCTTCCGGCTTTAGCCCCGCCCCTTCCGGCTTTAGCCCCGCCCACTCCGCCCGTAGCCCCGCCCACCCCGCCCTTGGCCCCGCCCATTCCCCCTTTAGCCACGCCCATTCCGCCTTCAGCCACGGCCTTTCCCCCTTTAGCCCTGCCCATACACGATTCTGCCTCGCCCATTCCCCTTTTAGCCTCTCCCCTACGGCCCCTAGAGCCCCGGCAAGCCCCCCCCCTTTAGCCCCGCCCCTTCCGGCTTTAGCCCCGCCCCTTCCGGCTTTAGCCCCGCCCACTCCGCCCTTAGCCCCGCCCACCCCGCCCTTGGCCCCGCCCATTCCCCCTTTAGCCACGCCCATTCCGCCTTCAGCCACGGCCTTTCCCCCCTTTAGCCCTGCCCATACACGATTCTGCCTCGCCCATTCCCCTTTTAGCCTCCCCCCTACGGCCCCTAGAGCCCCGGCAAGCCCCCCCCTTTAGCCCCGCCCCTTCCGGCTTTAGCCCCGCCCCTTCCTGCTTTAGCCCCGCCCACTCCGCCCTTTGCCCCGCCCACCCCGCCCTTGGCCCCGCCCATTCCCCCTTTAGCCACGCCCATTCCGCCTTCAGCCACGGCCTTTCCCCCTTTAGCCCTGCCCATACACGATTCTGCCTCGCCCATTCCCCTTTTAGCCTCCCCCCTACGGCCCCTAGAGCCCCGGCAAGCCCCCCCCCCTTTAGCCCCGCCCCTTCCGGCTTTAGCCCCGCCCACTCCGCCCTTAGCCCCGCCCACCCCGCCCTTGGCCCCGCCCATTCCCCCTTTAGCCACGCCCATTCCGCCTTCAGCCACGGCCTTTCCCCCTTTAGCCCTGCCCATACACGATTCTGCCTCGCCCATTCCCCTTTTAGCCTCCCCTCTACGGCCCCTAGAGCCCCGGCAAGCCCCCCCCTTTAGCCCCGCCCCTTCCGGCTTTAGCCCCGCCCCTTCCGCCCTTAGCCCCGCCCACTCCGCCCTTAGCCCCGCCCACCCCGACCTTGGGCCCGCCCATTCCCCCTTTAGCCACGCCCATTCCGCCTTCAGCCACGGCCTTTCCCCCTTTAGCCCTGCCCATACACGATTCTGCCTCGCCCATTCCCCTTTTAGCCTCCCCCCTACGGCCCCTAGAGCCCCGGCAAGCCCCCCCCTTTAGCCCCGCCCCTTCCGGCTTTAGCCCCGCCCCTTCCGGCTTTAGCCCCGCCCACTCCGCCCTTAGCCCCGCCCACCCCGCCCTTGGCCCCGCCCATTTTCCCTTTAGCCACGCCCATTCCGCCTTCAGCCACGGCCTTTCCTCCTTTAGCCCTGCCCATACACGATTCTGCCTCGCCCATTCCCCTTTTAGCCTCCCCCCTACGGCCCCTAGAGCCCCGGCAAGGCCCCCCCCTTTAGCCCCGCCCCTTCCGGCTTTAGCCCCGCCCATTCCGGCTTTAGCCCCGCCCACTCCTCCCTTGGCCCCGCCCACCCCGCCCTTGGCCCCGCCCATTTTCCCTTTAGCCACGCCCATTCCGCCTTCAGCCACGGCCTTTCCCCCTTTAGCCCTGCCCATACACGATTCTGCCTCGCCCATTCCCCTTTTAGCCTCCCCCCTACGGCCCCTAGAGCCCCGGCAAGCCCCCCCCTTTAGCCCCGCCCCTTCCGGCTTTAGCCCCGCCCACTCCGGCTTTAGCCCCGCCCACCCCGCTCTTGGCCCCGCCCATTCCCCCTTTAGCCACGCCCATTCCGCCTTCAGCCACGGCCTTTCCCCCTTTAGCCCTGCCCATACACGATTCTGCCTCGCCCATTCCCCTTTTAGCCTCCCCTCTACGGCCCCTAGAGCCCCGGCAAGCCCCCCCCTTTAGCCCCGCCCCTTCCGGCTTTAGCCCCGCCCCTTCCGCCCTTAGCCCCGCCCACTCCGCCCTTAGCCCCGCCCACCCCGCCCTTGGCCCCGCCCATTCCCCCTTTAGCCACGCCCATTCCGCCTTCAGCCACGGCCTTTCCCCCTTTAGCCCTGCCCATACACGATTCTGCCTCGCCCATTCCCCTTTTAGCCTCCCCCCTACGGCCCCTAGAGCCCCGGCAAGCCCCCCCCCTTTAGCCCCGCCCCTTCCGGCTTTAGCCCCGCCCCTTCCGGCTTTAGCCCCGCCCACTCCGCCCTTAGCCCCGCCCACCCCGCCCTTGGCCCCGCCCATTCCCCCTTTAGCCACGCCCATTCCGCCTTCAGCCACGGCCTTTCCCCCTTTAGCCCTGCCCATACACGATTCTGCCTCGCCCATTCCCCTTTTAGCCTCCCCCCTACGGCCCCTAGAGCCCCGGCAAGCCCCCCCCTTTAGCCCCGCCCCTTCCGGCTTTAGCCCCGCCCACTCCGCCCTTAGCCCCGCCCACCCCGCCCTTGGCCCCGCCCACCCCGCCCTTGGCCCCGCCCATTCCCCCTTTAGCCACGCCCATTCCGCCTTCAGCCACGGCCTTTCCCCCTTTAGCCCTGCCCATACACGATTCTGCCTCGCCCATTCCCCTTTTAGCCTCCCCCCTACGGCCCCTAGAGCCCCGGCAAGCCCCCCCCCTTTAGCCCCGCCCCTTCCGGCTTTAGCCCCGCCCACTCCGGCTTTAGCCCCGCCCACCCCGCCCTTGGCCCCGCCCATTCCCCCTTTAGCCACGCCCATTCCGCCTTCAGCCACGGCCTTTCCCCCTTTAGCCCTGCCCATACACGATTCTGCCTCGCCAATTCCCCGTTTAGCCTCCCCCCTACGGCCCCTAGAGCCCCGGCAAGCCCCCCCCCTTTAGCCCCGCCCCTTCCGGCTTTAGCCCCGCCCACACCGCCCTTAGCCCCGCCCACCCCGCCCTTGGCCCCGCCCATTCCCCCTTTAGCCACGCCCATTCCGCCTTCAGCCACGGCCTTTCCCCCTTTAGCCCTGCCCATACACGATTCTGCCTCGCCCATTCCCCTTTTAGCCTCCCCCCTACGGCCCCTAGAGCCCCGGCAAGCCCCCCCCCTTTAGCCCCGCCCCTTCCGGCTTTCGCCCCGCCCACTCCGGCTTTAGCCCCGCCCACTCCGCCCTTAGCCCCGCCCACCCCGCCCTTGGCCCCGCCCATTCCCCCTTTAGCCACGCCCATTCCGCCTTCAGCCACGGCCTTTCCCCCTTTAGCCCTGCCCATACACGATTCTGCCTCGCCCATTCCCCTTTTAGCCTCCCCCCTACGGCCCCTAGAGCCCCGGCAAGGCCCCCCCCTTTAGCCCCGCCCCTTCCGGCTTTAGCCCCGCCCACTCCGCCCTTAGCCCCGCCCACCCCGCCCTTGGCCCCGCCCATTCCCCCTTTAGCCACGCCCATTCCGCCTTCAGCCACGGCCTTTCCCCCTTTAGCCCTGCCCATACACGATTCTGCCTCGCCCATTCCCCTTTTAGCCTCCCCCCTACGGCCCCTAGAGCCCCGGCAAGGCCCCCCCCTTTAGCCCCGCCCCTTCCGGCTTTAGCCCCGCCCACTCCGCCCTTAGCCCCGCCCACTCCGCCCTTAGCCCCGCCCACCCCGCCCTTGGCCCCGCCCATTTTCCCTTTAGCCACGCCCATTCCGCCTTCAGCCACGGCCTTTCCCCCTTTAGCCCTGCCTATACACGATTCTGCCTCGCCCATTCCCCTTTTAGCCTCCCCCCTACGGCCCCTAGAGCCCCGGCAAGCCCCCCCCCTTTAGCCCCGCCCCTTCCGGCTTTAGCCCCGCCCCTTCCGGCTTTAGCCCCGCCCACCCCGCCCTTGGCCCCGCCCATTCCCCCTTTAGCCACGCCCATTCCGCCTTCAGCCACGGCCTTTCCCCCTTTAGCCCTGCCCATACACGATTCTGCCTCGCCCATTCCCCTTTTAGCCTCCCCCCTACGGCCCCTAGAGCCCCGGCAAGCCCCCCCCCTTTAGCCCCGCCCCTTCCGTCTTTAGCCCCGCCCACTCCGCCCTTAGCCCCGCCCACCCCGCCCTTGGCCCCGCCCATTCCCCCTTTAGCCACGCCCATTCCGCCTTCAGCCACGGCCTTTCCCCCTTTAGCCCTGCCCATACACGATTCTGCCTCGCCCATTCCCCTTTTAGCCTCCCCCCTACGGCCCCTAGAGCCCCGGCAAGCCCCCCCCCCCTTTAGCCCCGCCCCTTCCGGCTTTAGCCCCGCCCCTTCCGGCTTTAGCCCCGCCCACTCCGCCCTTAGCCCCGCCCACCCCGCCCTTGGCCCCGCCCACCCCGCCCTTGGCCCCGCCCATTCCCCCTTTAGCCACGCCCATTCCGCCTTCAGCCACGGCCTTTCCCCCTTTAGCCCTGCCCATACACGATTCTGCCTCGCCCATTCCCCTTTTAGCCTCCCCCCTACGGCCCCTAGAGCCCCGGCAAGCCCCCCCCCTTTAGCCCCGCCCCTTCCGGCTTTAGCCCCGCCCCTTCCGGCTTTAGCCCCGCCCACTCCTCCCTTAGCCCCGCCCACCCCGCCCTTGGCCCCGCCCATTCCCCCTTTAGCCACGCCCATTCCGCCTTCAGCCACGGCCTTTCCCCCTTTAGCCCTGCCCATACACGATTCTGCCTCGCCCATTCCCCTTTTAGCCTCCCCCCTACGGCCCCTAGAGCCCCGGCAAGCCCCCCCTTTAGCCCCGCCCCTTCCGGCTTTCGCCCCGCCCCTTCCGGCTTTAGCCCCGCCCACTCCGCCCTTAGCCCCCCCACCCCGCCCTTGGCCCCGCCCATTCCCCCTTTAGCCACGCCCATTCCGCCTTCAGCCACGGCCTTTCCCCCTTTAGCCCTGCCCATACACGATTCTGCCTCGCCCATTCCCCTTTTAGCCTCCCCCCTACGGCCCCTAGAGCCCCGGCAAGCCCCCCCCTTTAGCCCCGCCCCTTCCGGCTTTAGCCCCGCCCCTTCCGGCTTTAGCCCCGCCCACTCCGCCCTTAGCCCCGCCCACCCCGCCCTTGGCCCCGCCCACCCCGCCCTTGGCCCCGCCCATTCCCCCTTTAGCCACGCCCATTCCGCCTTCAGCCACGGCCTTTCCCCCTTTAGCCCTGCCCATACACGATTCTGCCTCGCCCATTCCCCTTTTAGCCTCCCCCCTACGGCCCCTAGAGCCCCGGCAAGCCCCCCCCTTTAGCCCCGCCCCTTCCGGCTTTAGCCCCGCCCCTTCCTGCTTTAGCCCCGCCCACTCCGCCCTTAGCCCCGCCCATTCCCCCTTTAGCCACGCCCATTCCGCCTTCAGCCACGGCCTTTCCCCCTTTAGCCCTGCCCATACACGATTCTGCCTCGCCCATTCCCCTTTTAGCCTCCCCCCCTACGGCCCCTAGAGCCCCGGCAAGCCCCCCCCTTTAGCCCCGCCCCTTCCTGCTTTAGCCCCGCCCCTTCCGGCTTTAGCCCCGCCCACTCCGCCCTTTGCCCCGCCCACCCCGCCCTTGGCCCCGCCCATTCCCCCTTTAGCCACGCCCATTCCGCCTTCAGCCACGGCCTTTCCCCCTTTAGCCCTGCCCATACACGATTCTGCCTCGCCCATTCCCCTTTTAGCCTCCCCCCTACGGCCCCTAGAGCCCCGGCAAGCCCCCCCCCTTTAGCCCCGCCCCTTCCGGCTTTAGCCCCGCCCCTTCCGGCTTTAGCCCCGCCCACCCCGCCCTTAGCCCCGCCCACCCCGCCCTTGGCCCCGCCCATTTTCCCTTTAGCCACGCCCATTCCGCCTTCAGCCACAGCCTTTCCCCCTTTAGCCCTGCCCATACACGATTCTGCCTCGCCCATTCCCCTTTTAGCCTCCCCCCTACGGCCCCTAGAGCCCCGGCAAGCCCCCCCCTTTAGCCCCGCCCCTTCCGGCTTTAGCCCCGCCCACCCCGCCCTTGGCCCCGCCCATTCCCCCTTTAGCCACGCCCATTCCGCCTTCAGCCACGGCCTTTCCCCCTTTAGCCCTGCCCATACACGATTCTGCCTCGCCCATTCCCCTTTTAGCCTCCCCCCTACGGCCCCTAGAGCCCCAGCAAGCCCCCCCCTTTAGCCCCGCCCCTTCCGGCTTTAGCCCCGCCCACTCCGCCCTTAGCCCCGCCCACCCCGCCCTTGGCCCCGCCCATTCCCCCTTTAGCCACGCCCATTCCGCCTTCAGCCACGGCCTTTCCCCCTTTAGCCCTGCCCATACACGATTCTGCCTTGCCCATTCCCCTTTTAGCCTCCCCCCTACGGCCCCTAGAGCCCCGGCAAGCCCCCCCCCTTTAGCCCCGCCCCTTCCGGCTTTCGCCCCGCCCACTCCGGCTTTAGCCCCGCCCACTCCGCCCTTAGCCCCGCCCACCCCGCCCTTGGCCCCGCCCATTCCCCCTTTAGCCACGCCCATTCCGCCTTCAGCCACGGCCTTTCCCCCTTTAGCCCTGCCCATACACGATTCTGCCTCGCCCATTCCCCTTTTAGCCTCCCCCCTACGGCCCCTAGAGCCCCGGCAAGCCCCCCCCCTTTAGCCCCGCCCCTTCCGGCTTTAGCCCCGCCCACTCCGCCCTTAGCCCCGCCCACCCCGCCCTTGGCCCCGCCCATTCCCCCTTTAGCCACGCCCATTCCGCCTTCAGCCACGGCCTTTCCCCCTTTAGCCCTGCCCATACACGATTCTGCCTCGCCCATTCCCCTTTTAGCCTCCCCCCTACGGCCCCTAGAGCCCCGGCAAGCCCCCCCCCTTTAGCCCCGCCCCTTCCGGCTTTAGCCCCGCCCCTTCCGGCTTTAGCCCCGCCCACTCCGCCCTTAGCCCCGCCCACCCCGCCCTTGGCCCCGCCCACCCCGCCCTTGGCCCCGCCCATTCCCCCTTTAGCCACGCCCATTCCGCCTTCAGCCACGGCCTTTCCCCCTTTAGCCCTGCCCATACACGATTCTGCCTCGCCCATTCCCCTTTTAGCCTCCCCCCTACGGCCCCTAGAGCCCCGGCAAGCCCCCCCCCTTTAGCCCCGTTCCTTCCGGCTTTAGCCCCGCCCCTTCCGGCTTTAGCCCCGTCCACTCCGCCCTTAGCCCCGCCCACCCCGCCCTTGGCCCCGCCCATTCCCCCTTTAGCCACGCCCATTCCGCCTTCAGCCACGGCCTTTCCCCCTTTAGCCCTGCCCATACACGATTCTGCCTCGCCCATTCCCCTTTTAGCCTCCCCCCTACGGCCCCTAGAGCCCCGGCAAGCCCCCCCCTTTAGCCCCGCCCCTTCCGGCTTTAGCCCCGCCCCTTCCGGCTTTAGCCCCGCCCACTCCGCCCTTAGCCCCGCCCACCCCGCCCTTGGCCCCGCCCATTCCCCCTTTAGCCACGCCCATTCCGCCTTCAGCCACGGCCTTTCCCCCTTTAGCCCTGCCCATACACGATTCTGCCTCGCCCATTCCCCTTTTAGCCTCCCCCCTACGGCCCCTAGAGCCCCGGCAAGCCCCCCCCTTTAGCCCCGCCCCTTCCGGCTTTAGCCCCGCCCCTTCCGGCTTTAGCCCCGCCCACTCCGCCCTTAGCCCCGCCCACCCCGCCCTTGGCCCCGCCCACCCCGCCCTTGGCCCCGCCCATTCCCCCTTTAGCCACGCCCATTCCGCCTTCAGCCACGGCCTTTCCCCCTTTAGCCCTGCCCATACACGATTCTGCCTCGCCCATTCCCCTTTTAGCCTCCCCCCTACGGCCCCTAGAGCCCCGGCAAGCCCCCCCCCCCTTTAGCCCCGCCCCTTCCGGCTTTAGCCCCGCCCCTTCCGGCTTTAGCCCCGCCCACTCCGCCCTTAGCCCCGCCCACCCCGCCCTTGGCCCCGCCCATTCCCCCTTTAGCCACGCCCATTCCGCCTTCAGCCACGGCCTTTCCCCCTTTAGCCCTGCCCATACACGATTCTGCCTCGCCCATTCCCCTTTTAGCCTCCCCCCTACGGCCCCTAGAGCCCCGGCAAGCCCCCCCCTTTAGCCCCGCCCCTTCCTGCTTTAGCCCCGCCCCTTCCGGCTTTAGCCCCGCCCACTCCGCCCTTATCCCCGCCCACCCCGCCCTTGGCCCCGCCCATTCCCCCTTTAGCCACGCCCATTCCGCCTTCAGCCACGGCCTTTCCCCCCTTTAGCCCTGCCCATACACGATTCTGCCTCGCCCATTCCCCTTTTAGCCTCCCCCCTACGGCCCCTAGAGCTCCGGCAAGCCCCCCCCTTTAGCCCCGCCCCTTCCGGCTTTAGCCCCGCCCCTTCCTGCTTTAGCCCCGCCCACTCCGCCCTTAGCCCCGCCCACCCCGCCCTTGGCCCCGCCCATTCCCCCTTTAGCCACGCCCATTCCGCCTTCAGCCACGGCCTTTCCCCCTTTAGCCCTGCCCATACACGATTCTGCCTCGCCCATTCCCCTTTTAGCCTCCCCCCTACGGCCCCTAGAGCCCCGGCAAGCCCCCCCCTTTTAGCCCCGCCCCTTCCGGCTTTAGCCCCGCCCACTCCGCCCTTAGCCCCGCCCACCCCGCCCTTGGCCCCGCCCATTCCCCCTTTAGCCACGCCCATTCCGCCTTCAGCCACGGCCTTTCCCCCTTTAGCCCTGCCCATACACGATTCTGCCTCGCCCATTCCCCTTTTAGCCTCCCCTCTACGGCCCCTAGAGCCCCGGCAAGCCCCCCCCTTTAGCCCCGCCCCTTCCGGCTTTAGCCCCGCCCCTTCCGCCCTTAGCCCCGCCCACTCCGCCCTTAGCCCCGCCCACCCCGCCCTTGGCCCCGCCCATTTTCCCTTTAGCCACGCCCATTCCGCCTTCAGCCACGGCCTTTCCTCCTTTAGCCCTGCCCATACACGATTCTGCCTCGCCCATTCCCCTTTTAGCCTCCCCCCTACGGCCCCTAGAGCCCCGGCAAGGCCCCCCCCTTTAGCCCCGCCCCTTCCGGCTTTAGCCCCGCCCATTCCGGCTTTAGCCCCGCCCACTCCGCCCTTGGCCCCGCCCACCCCGCCCTTGGCCCCGCCCATTTTCCCTTTAGCCACGCCCATTCCGCCTTCAGCCACGGCCTTTCCCCCTTTAGCCCTGCCCATACACGATTCTGCCTCGCCCATTCCCCTTTTAGCCTCCCCCCTACGGCCCCTAGAGCCCCGGCAAGCCCCCCCTTTAGCCCCGCCCCTTCCGGCTTTAGCCCCGCCCACTCCGCCCTTAGCCCCGACCACCCCGCCCTTGGCCCCGCCCATTCCCCCTTTAGCCACGCCCATTCCGCCTTCAGCCACGGCCTTTCCCCCTTTAGCCCTGCCCATACACGATTCTGCCTCGCCCATTCCCCTTTTAGCCTCCCCTCTACGGCCCCTAGAGCCCCGGCAAGCCCCCCCCTTTAGCCCCGCCCCTTCCGGCTTTAGCCCCGCCCCTTCCGCCCTTAGCCCCGCCCACTCCGCCCTTAGCCCCGCCCACCCCGCCCTTGGCCCCGCCCATTCCCCCTTTAGCCACGCCCATTCCGCCTTCAGCCACGGCCTTTCCCCCTTTAGCCCTGCCCATACACGATTCTGCCTCGCCCATTCCCCTTTTAGCCTCCCCCCTACGGCCCCTAGAGCCCCGGCAAGCCCCCCCCCTTTAGCCCCGCCCCTTCCGGCTTTAGCCCCGCCCCTTCCGGCTTTAGCCCCGCCCACTCCGCCCTTAGCCCCGCCCACCCCGCCCTTGGCCCCGCCCATTCCCCCTTTAGCCACGCCCATTCCGCCTTCAGCCACGGCCTTTCCCCCTTTAGCCCTGCCCATACACGATTCTGCCTCGCCCATTCCCCTTTTAGCCTCCCCCCTACGGCCCCTAGAGCCCCGGCAAGCCCCCCCCTTTAGCCCCGCCCCTTCCGGCTTTAGCCCCGCCCACTCCGCCCTTAGCCCCGCCCACCCCGCCCTTGGCCCCGCCCACCCCGCCCTTGGCCCCGACCATTCCGGCTTTAGCCCCGCCCACTCCGCCCTTAGCCCCGCCCACCCCGCCCTTGGCCCCGCCCATTCCCCCTTTAGCCACGCCCATTCCGCCTTCAGCCACGGCCTTTCCCCCTTTAGCCCTGCCCATACACGATTCTGCCTCGCCAATTCCCCGTTTAGCCTCCCCCCTACGGCCCCTAGAGCCCCGGCAAGCCCCCCCCCCTTTAGCCCCGCCCCTTCCGGCTTTAGCCCCGCCCACTCCGCCCTTATCCCCGCCCACCCCGCCCTTGGCCCCGCCCATTCCCCCTTTAGCCACGCCCATTCCGCCTTCAGCCACGGCCTTTCCCCCTTTAGCCCTGCCCATACACGATTCTGCCTTGCCCATTCCCCTTTTAGCCTCCCCCCTACGGCCCCTAGAACCCCGGCAAGCCCCCCCCCTTTAGCCCCGCCCCTTCTGGCTTTCGCCCCGCCCACTCCGGCTTTAGCCCCGCCCACTCCGCCCTTAGCCCCGCCCACCCCGCCCTTGGCCCCGCCCATTCCCCCTTTAGCCACGCCCATTCCGCCTTCAGCCACGGCCTTTCCCCCTTTAGCCCTGCCCATACACGATTCTGCCTCGCCCATTCCCCTTTTAGCCTCCCCCCTACGGCCCCTAGAGCCCCGGCAAGCCCCCCCCTTTAGCCCCGCCCCTTCCGGCTTTCGCCCCGCCCCTTCCGGCTTTAGCCCCGCCCACTCCGCCCTTAGCCCCGCCCACCCCGCCCTTGGCCCCGCCCATTCCCCCTTTAGCCACGCCCATTCCGCCTTCAGCCACGGCCTTTCCCCCTTTAGCCCTGCCCATACACGATTCTGCCTCGCCCATTCCCCTTTTAGCCTCCCCCCTACGGCCCCTAGAGCCCCGGCAAGCCCCCCCCTTTAGCCCCGCCCCTTCCGGCTTTAGCCCCGCCCCTTCCGGCTTTAGCCCCGCCCACTCCGCCCTTAGCCCCGCCCACCCCGCCCTTGGCCCCGCCCACCCCGCCCTTGGCCCCGCCCATTCCCCCTTTAGCCACGCCCATTCCGCCTTCAGCCACGGCCTTTCCCCCTTTAGCCCTGCCCATACACGATTCTGCCTCGCCCATTCCCCTTTTAGCCTCCCCCCTACGGCCCCTAGAGCCCCGGCAAGCCCCCCCCCCCTTTAGCCCCGCCCCTTCCGGCTTTAGCCCCGCCCCTTCCGGCTTTAGCCCCGCCCACTCCGCCCTTAGCCCCGCCCACCCCGCCCTTGGCCCCGCCCATTCCCCCTTTAGCCACGCCCATTCCGCCTTCAGCCACGGCCTTTCCCCCTTTAGCCCTGCCCATACACGATTCTGCCTCGCCCATTCCCCTTTTAGCCTCCCCCCTACGGCCCCTAGAGCCCCGGCAAGCCCCCCCCTTTAGCCCCGCCCCTTCCTGCTTTAGCCCCGCCCCTTCCGGCTTTAGCCCCGCCCACTCCGCCCTTATCCCCGCCCACCCCGCCCTTGGCCCCGCCCATTCCCCCTTTAGCCACGCCCATTCCGCCTTCAGCCACGGCCTTTCCCCCCTTTAGCCCTGCCCATACACGATTCTGCCTCGCCCATTCCCCTTTTAGCCTCCCCCCTACGGCCCCTAGAGCTCCGGCAAGCCCCCCCCTTTAGCCCCGCCCCTTCCGGCTTTAGCCCCGCCCCTTCCTGCTTTAGCCCCGCCCACTCCGCCCTTAGCCCCGCCCACCCCGCCCTTGGCCCCGCCCATTCCCCCTTTAGCCACGCCCATTCCGCCTTCAGCCACGGCCTTTCCCCCTTTAGCCCTGCCCATACACGATTCTGCCTCGCCCATTCCCCTTTTAGCCTCCCCTCTACGGCCCCTAGAGCCCCGGCAAGCCCCCCCTTTAGCCCCGCCCCTTCCGGCTTTAGCCCCGCCCCTTCCGCCCTTAGCCCCGCCCACTCCGCCCTTAGCCCCGCCCACCCCGCCCTTGGCCCCGCCCATTTTCCCTTTAGCCACGCCCATTCCGCCTTCAGCCACGGCCTTTCCTCCTTTAGCCCTGCCCATACACGATTCTGCCTCGCCCATTCCCCTTTTAGCCTCCCCCCTACGGCCCCTAGAGCCCCGGCAAGGCCCCCCCCTTTAGCCCCGCCCCTTCCGGCTTTAGCCCCGCCCATTCCGGCTTTAGCCCCGCCCACTCCGCCCTTGGCCCCGCCCACCCCGCCCTTGGCCCCGCCCATTTTCCCTTTAGCCACGCCCATTCCGCCTTCAGCCACGGCCTTTCCCCCTTTAGCCCTGCCCATACACGATTCTGCCTCGCCCATTCCCCTTTTAGCCTCCCCCCTACGGCCCCTAGAGCCCCGGCAAGCCCCCCCTTTAGCCCCGCCCCTTCCGGCTTTAGCCCCGCCCACTCCGCCCTTAGCCCCGACCACCCCGCCCTTGGCCCCGCCCATTCCCCCTTTAGCCACGCCCATTCCGCCTTCAGCCACGGCCTTTCCCCCTTTAGCCCTGCCCATACACGATTCTGCCTCGCCCATTCCCCTTTTAGCCTCCCCTCTACGGCCCCTAGAGCCCCGGCAAGCCCCCCCCTTTAGCCCCGCCCCTTCCGGCTTTAGCCCCGCCCCTTCCGCCCTTAGCCCCGCCCACTCCGCCCTTAGCCCCGCCCACCCCGCCCTTGGCCCCGCCCATTCCCCCTTTAGCCACGCCCATTCCGCCTTCAGCCACGGCCTTTCCCCCTTTAGCCCTGCCCATACACGATTCTGCCTCGCCCATTCCCCTTTTAGCCTCCCCCCTACGGCCCCTAGAGCCCCGGCAAGCCCCCCCCCTTTAGCCCCGCCCCTTCCGGCTTTAGCCCCGCCCCTTCCGGCTTTAGCCCCGCCCACTCCGCCCTTAGCCCCGCCCACCCCGCCCTTGGCCCCGCCCATTCCCCCTTTAGCCACGCCCATTCCGCCTTCAGCCACGGCCTTTCCCCCTTTAGCCCTGCCCATACACGATTCTGCCTCGCCCATTCCCCTTTTAGCCTCCCCCCTACGGCCCCTAGAGCCCCGGCAAGCCCCCCCCTTTAGCCCCGCCCCTTCCGGCTTTAGCCCCGCCCACTCCGCCCTTAGCCCCGCCCACCCCGCCCTTGGCCCCGCCCACCCCGCCCTTGGCCCCGCCCATTCCGGCTTTAGCCCCGCCCACTCCGCCCTTAGCCCCGCCCACCCCGCCCTTGGCCCCGCCCATTCCCCCTTTAGCCACGCCCATTCCGCCTTCAGCCACGGCCTTTCCCCCTTTAGCCCTGCCCATACACGATTCTGCCTCGCCAATTCCCCGTTTAGCCTCCCCCCTACGGCCCCTAGAGCCCCGGCAAGCCCCCCCCCCTTTAGCCCCGCCCCTTCCGGCTTTAGCCCCGCCCACTCCGCCCTTATCCCCGCCCACCCCGCCCTTGGCCCCGCCCATTCCCCCTTTAGCCACGCCCATTCCGCCTTCAGCCACGGCCTTTCCCCCTTTAGCCCTGCCCATACACGATTCTGCCTTGCCCATTCCCCTTTTAGCCTCCCCCCTACGGCCCCTAGAGCCCCGGCAAGCCCCCCCCCTTTAGCCCCGCCCCTTCTGGCTTTCGCCCCGCCCACTCCGGCTTTAGCCCCGCCCACTCCGCCCTTAGCCCCGCCCACCCCGCCCTTGGCCCCGCCCATTCCCCCTTTAGCCACGCCCATTCCGCCTTCAGCCACGGCCTTTCCCCCTTTAGCCCTGCCCATACACGATTCTGCCTCGCCCATTCCCCTTTTAGCCTCCCCCCTACGGCCCCTAGAGCCCCGGCAAGGCCCCCCCCTTTAGCCCCGCCCCTTCCGGCCTTAGCCCCGCCCACTCCGCCCTTAGCCCCGCCCACCCCGCCCTTGGCCCCGCCCATTCCCCCTTTAGCCACGCCCATTCCGCCTTCAGCCACGGCCTTTCCCCCTTTAGCCCTGCCCATACACGATTCTGCCTCGCCCATTCCCCTTTTAGCCTCCCCCCTACGGCCCCTAGAGCCCCGGCAAGGCCCCCCCCTTTAGCCCCGCCCCTTCCGGCTTTAGCCCCGCCCACTCCGCCCTTAGCCCCGCCCACTCCGCCCTTAGCCCCGCCCACCCCGCCCTTGGCCCCGCCCATTTTCCCTTTAGCCACGCCCATTCCGCCTTCAGCCACGGCCTTTCCCCCTTTAGCCCTGCCTATACACGATTCTGCCTCGCCCATTCCCCTTTTAGCCTCCCCCCTACGGCCCCTAGAGCCCCGGCAAGCCCCCCCCCTTTAGCCCCGCCCCTTCCGGCTTTAGCCCCGCCCCTTCCGGCTTTAGCCCCGCCCACCCCGCCCTTGGCCCCGCCCATTCCCCCTTTAGCCACGCCCATTCCGCCTTCAGCCACGGCCTTTCCCCCTTTAGCCCTGCCCATACACGATTCTGCCTCGCCCATTCCCCTTTTAGCCTCCCCCCTACGGCCCCTAGAGCCCCGGCAAGCCCCCCCCCCTTTAGCCCCGCCCCTTCCGGCTTTAGCCCCGCCCCTTCCGGCTTTAGCCCCGCCCACTCCGCCCTTAGCCCCGCCCACCCCGCCCTTGGCCCCGCCCATTCCCCCTTTAGCCACGCCCATTCCGCCTTCAGCCACGGCCTTTCCCCCTTTAGCCCTGCCCATACACGATTCTGCCTCGCCCATTCCCCTTTTAGCCTCTCCCCTACGGCCCCTAGAGCCCCGGCAAGCCCCCCCCTTTAGCCCCGCCCCTTCCGGCTTTAGCCCCGCCCCTTCCGGCTTTAGCCCCGCCCACTCCGCCCTTAGCCCCGCCCACCCCGCCCTTGGCCCCGCCCATTCCCCCTTTAGCCACGCCCATTCCGCCTTCAGCCACGGCCTTTCCCCCCTTTAGCCCTGCCCATACACGATTCTGCCTCGCCCATTCCCCTTTTAGCCTCCCCCCTACGGCCCCTAGAGCCCCGGCAAGCCCCCCCCTTTAGCCCCGCCCCTTCCGGCTTTAGCCCCGCCCCTTCCTGCTTTAGCCCCGCCCACTCCGCCCTTAGCCCCGCCCACCCCGCCCTTGGCCCCGCCCATTCCCCCTTTAGCCACGCCCATTCCGCCTTCAGCCACGGCCTTTCCCCCTTTAGCCCTGCCCATACACGATTCTGCCTCGCCCATTCCCCTTTTAGCCTCCCCCCTACGGCCCCTAGAGCCCCGGCAAGCCCCCCCCCTTTAGCCCCGCCCCTTCCGGCTTTAGCCCCGCCCACTCCGCCCTTAGCCCCGCCCACCCCGCCCTTGGCCCCGCCCATTCCCCCTTTAGCCACGCCCATTCCGCCTTCAGCCACGGCCTTTCCCCCTTTAGCCCTGCCCATACACGATTCTGCCTCGCCCATTCCCCTTTTAGCCTCCCCCCTACGGCCCCTAGAGCCCCGGCAAGCCCCCCCCCTTTAGCCCCGCCCCTTCCGGCTTTCGCCCCGCCCACTCCGGCTTTAGCCCCGCCCACTCCGCCCTTAGCCCCGCCCACCCCGCCCTTGGCCCCGCCCATTCCCCCTTTAGCCACGCCCATTCCGCCTTCAGCCACGGCCTTTCCCCCTTTAGCCCTGCCCATACACGATTCTGCCTCGCCCATTCCCCTTTTAGCCTCCCCCCTACGGCCCCTAGAGCCCCGGCAAGCCTCCCCCTTTAGCCCCGCCCCTTCCGGTTTTAGCCCCGCCCCTTCCGGCTTTAGCCCCGCCCACTCCGCCTTTAGCCCCGCCCATTCCGCCCTTGGCCCCGCACACCCCGCCCTTGGCCCCGCCCATTCCCCCTTTTGACACGCCCATTCCGCCTTCAGCCACGGCCTTTCCCCCTTTAGCCCTGCCCATATACGATTCTGCCTCGCCCATTCCCCTTTTAGCCTCCCCCCTACGGCCCCTAGAGCCCCGGCAAGCCCCCCCCTTTAGCCCCGCCCCTTCCTGCTTTAGCCCCGCCCACTCCGCCCTTAGCCCCGCCCACCCCGCCCTTGGCCCCGCCCACCCCGCCCTTGGCCCCGCCCATTTTCCCTTTAGCCACGCCCATTCCGCCTTCAGCCACGGCCTTTCCCCCTTTAGCCCTGCCCATACACGATTCTGCCTCGCCCATTCCCCTTTTAGCCTCCCCCCTACGGCCCCTAGAGCCCCGGCAAGCCCCCCCCCTTTAGCCCCGCCCCTTCCGGCTTTAGCCCCGCCCACCCCGCCCTTGGCCCCGCCCATTTTCCCTTTAGCCACGCCCATTCCGCCTTCAGCCACGGCCTTTCCCCCTTTAGCCCTGCCCATACACGATTCTGCCTCGCCCATTCCCCTTTTAGCCTCCCCCCTACGGCCCCTAGAGCCCCGGCAAGCCCCCCCCTTTAGCCCCGCCCCTTCCGGCTTTAGCCCCGCCCACTCCGCCCTTAGCCCCGCCCACCCCGCCCTTGGCCCCGCCCATTTTCCCTTTAGCCACGCCCATTCCGCCTTCAGCCACGGCCTTTCCCCCTTTAGCCCTGCCTATACACGATTCTGCCTCGCCCATTCCCCTTTTAGCCTCCCCCCTACGGCCCCTAGAGCCCCGGCAAGCCCCCCCTTTAGCCCCGCCCCTTCCGGCTTTAGCCCCGCCCACTCCGCCCTTAGCCCCGCCCACCCCGCCCTTGGCCCCGCCCATTCCCCCTTTAGCCACGCCCATTCCGCCTTCAGCCACGGCCTTTCCCCCTTTAGCCCTGCCCATACACGATTCTGCCTCGCCCATTCCCCTTTTAGCCTCCCCCCTACGGCCCCTAGAGCCCCGGCAAGCCCCCCCCTTTAGCCCCGCCCCTTCCGGCTTTAGCCCCGCCCACACCGCCCTTAGCCCCGCCCACCCCGCCCTTGGCCCCGCCCATTCCCCCTTTAGCCACGCCCATTCCGCCTTCAGCCACGGCCTTTCCCCCTTTAGCCCTGCCCATACACGATTCTGCCTCGCCCATTCCCCTTTTAGCCTCCCCCCTACGGCCCCTAGAGCCCCGGCAAGCCCCCCCCCCTTTAGCCCCGCCCCTTCCGGCTTTCGCCCCGCCCACTCCGCCCTTAGCCCCGCCCACCCCGCCCTTGGCCCCGCCCACCCCGCCCTTGGCCCCGCCCATTCCCCCTTTAGCCACGCCCATTCCGCCTTCAGCCACGGCCTTTCCCCCTTTAGCCCTGCCCATACACGATTCTGCCTCGCCCATTCCCCTTTTAGCCTCCCCCCTACGGCCCCTAGAGCCCCGGCAAGCCCCCCCCTTAGCCCCGCCCCTTCCGGCTTTAGCCCCGCCCACCCCGCCCTTGGCCCCGCCCACCCCGCCCTTGGCCCCGCCCATTCCCCCTTTAGCCACGCCCATTCCGCCTTCAGCCACGGCCTTTCCCCCTTTAGCCCTGCCCATACACGATTCTGCCTCGCCCATTCCCCTTTTAGCCTCCCCCCCTACGGCCCCTAGAGCCCCGGCAAGCCTCCCCTTTAGCCCCGCCCCTTCCGGCTTTAGCCCCGCCCACTCCGCCCTTAGCCCCGCCCACCCCGCCCTTGGCCCCGCCCATTCCCCCTTTTGACACGCCCATTCCGCCTTCAGCCACGGCCTTTCCCCCTTTAGCCCTGCCCATACACGATTCTGCCTCGCCCATTCCCCTTTTAGCCTCCCCCCTACGGCCCCTAGAGCCCCGGCAAGGCCCCCCCCCTTTAGCCCCGCCCCTTCCGGCTTTCGCCCCGCCCCTTCCGGCTTTAGCCCCGCCCACTCCGCCCTTAGCCCCGCCCACCCCGCCCTTGGCCCCGCCCATTCCCCCTTTAGCCACGCCCATTCCGCCTTCAGCCACGGCCTTTCCCCCTTTAGCCCTGCCCATACACGATTCTGCCTCGCCCATTCCCCTTTTAGCCTCCCCCCTACGGCCCCTAGAGCCCCGGCAAGCCCCCCCCCTTTAGCCCCGCCCCTTCCGGCTTTAGCCCCCGCCCCTTCCGGCTTTAGCCCCGCCCACTCCGCCCTTAGCCCCGCCCACCCCGCCCTTGGCCCCGCCCATTTTCCCTTTAGCCACGCCCATTCCGCCTTCAGCCACGGCCTTTCCCCCTTTAGCCCTGCCCATACACGATTCTGCCTCGCCCATTCCCCTTTTAGGCCTCCCCCCTACGGCCCCTAGAGCCCCGGCAAGCCCCCCCCCTTTAGCCCCGCCCCTTCCGGCTTTAGCCCCGCCCACTCCGCCCTTAGCCCCGCCCACCCCGCCCACGGCCCCGCCCACCCCCGCCCTTGGCCCCGCCCATTCCCCCTTTAGCCACGCCCATTCCGCCGTCAGCCACGGCCTTTCCCCCTTTAGCCCTGCCCATACACGATTCTGCCTCGCCCATTCCCCTTTTAGCCTCCCCCCTACGGCCCCTAGAGCCCCGGCAAGGCCCCCCCCTTTAGCCCCGCCCCTTCCGGCTTTAGCCCCGCCCCTTCCGGCTTTAGCCCCGCCCCACCTCCGCCCTTAGCCCCGCCCACCCCGCCCTTGGCCCCGCCCATTTTCCCTTTAGCCACGCCCATTCCGCCTTCAGCCACGGCCTTTCCCCCTTTAGCCCTGCCCATACACGATTCTGCCTCGCCCATTCCCCTTTTAGCCTCCCCCCCTACGGCCCCTAGAGCCCCGGCAAGCCCCCCCTTTAGCCCCGCCCCTTCCGGCTTTAGCCCCGCCCACTCCGACCTTAGCCCCGCCCACCCCGCCCTTGGCCCCGCCCACCCCGCCCTTGGCCCCGCCCATTCCCCCTTTAGCCACGCCCATTCCGCCTTCAGCCACGGCCTTTCCCCCTTTAGCCCTGCCCATACACGATTCTGCCTTGCCCATTCCCCTTTTAGCCTCCCCCGTACGGCCCCTAGAGCCCCGGCAAGCCCCCCCCCCTTTAGCCCCGCCCCTTCCGGCTTTCGCCCCGCCCCTTCCGGCTTTAGCCCCCGCCCACTCCGCCCTTAGCTCCGCCCACCCCGCCCTTGGCCCCGCCCATTCCCCCTTTAGCCACGCCCATTCCGCCTTCAGCCACGGCCTTTCCCCCTTTAGCCCTGCCCATACACGATTCTGCCTCGCCCATTCCCCTTTTAGCCTCCCCCCTACGGCCCCTAGAGCCCCGGCAAGCCTCCCCCTTTAGCCCCGCCCCTTCCGGCTTTAGCCCCGCCCACTCCGCCCTTAGCCCCGCCCACCCCGCCCTTGGCCCCGCCCATTCCCCCTTTAGCCACGCCCATTCCGCCTTCAGCCACGGCCTTTCCCCCTTTAGCCCTGCCCATACACGATTCTGCCTCGCCCATTCCCCTTTTAGCCTCCCCCCTACGGCCCCTAGAGCCCCGGCAAGGCCCCCCCCTTTAGCCCCGCCCCTTCCGGCTTTAGCCCCGCCCACCTCCGCCCTTAGCCCCGCCCACTCCGCCCTTAAGCCCCGCCCACCCCGCCCTTGGCCCCGCCCATTTTCCCTTTAGCCACGCCCATTCCGCCTTCAGCCACGGCCTTTCCCCCTTTAGCCCTGCCTATACACGATTCTGCCTCGCCCATTCCCCTTTTAGCCTCCCCCCTACGGCCCCTAGAGCCCCGGCAAGCCCCCCCCCTTTAGCCCCGCCCCTTCCGGCTTTAGCCCCGCCCCTTCCGCTTTAGCCCCGCCCACCCCGCCCTTGGCCCCGCCCATTCCCCCTTTAGCCACGCCCATTCCGCCTTCAAGCCACGGCCTTTCCCCCTTTAGCCCTGCCCATACACGATTCTGCCTCGCCCATTCCCCTTTAGCCTCCCCCCTACGGCCCCTAGAGGCCCCGGCAAGCCCCCCCCTTTAGCCCCGCCCCTTCCGTCTTTAGCCCCGCCCACTCCGCCCTTAGCCCCGCCCACCCCGCCCTTGGCCCCGCCCATTCCCCCTTTAGCCACGCCCATTCCGCCTTCAGCCACGGCCTTTCCCCCTTTAGCCCTGCCCATACACGATTCTGCCTCGCCCATTCCCCTTTTAGCCTCCCCCCTACGGCCCCTAGAGCCCCGGCAAGCCCCCCCCTTTAGCCCCGCCCCTTCCGGCTTTAGCCCCGCCCCTTCCGGCTTTAGCCCCGCCCACTCCGCCCTTAGCCCCGCCCACCCCGCCCTTGGCCCCGCCCATTCCCCCTTTAGCCACGCCCATTCCGCCTTCAGCCACGGCCTTTCCCCATTTAGCCCTGCCCATACACGATTCTGCCTCGCCCATTCCCCTTTTAGCCTCCCCCCTACGGCCCCTAGAGCCCCGGCAAGCCCCCCCCTTTAGCCCCGCCCCTTCCGGCTTTAGCCCCGCCCATTCCGGCTTTAGCCCCGCCCACTCCGCCCTTGGCCCCGCCCACCCCGCCCTTGGCCCCGCCCATTTTCCCTTTGGCCACGCCCCATTCCGCCTTCAGCCACGGCCTTTCCCCCTTTAGCCCTGCCCATACACGATTTCTGCCTCGCCCATTCCCCTTTTAGCCTCCCCCCTACGGCCCCTAGAGCCCCGGCAAGCCCCCCCTTTAGCCCCGCCCCTTCCGGCTTTCGCCCCGCCCACTCCGCCCTTAGCCCCGCCCACCCCGCCCTTGGCCCCGCCCACCCCGCCCTTGGCCCCCGCCATTCCCCCTTTAGCCACGCCCATTCCGCCTTCAGCACGGCCTTTCCCCCTTTAGCCCTGCCCATACACGATTCTGCCTCGCCCATTCCCCTTTTAGCCTCCCCCTACGGCCCCTAGAGCCCCGGCAAGCCCCCCCCTTTAGCCCCGCCCCTTCCGGCTTTCGCCCTGCCCACTCCGCCCTTAGCCCCGCCCACCCTGCCCTTGGCCCCGCCCACCCCGCCCTTGGCCCCGCCCATTCCCCCTTTAGCCACACCCATTCCGCCTTCAGCCACGGCCTTTCCCCCTTTAGCCCTGCCCATACACGATTCTGCCTCGCCCATTCCCCTTTTAGCCTCCCCCCTACGGCCCCTAGAGCCCCGGCAAGCCCCCCCCTTTAGCCCCGCCCCTTCCGGCTTTAGCCCCGCCCACTCCGGCTTTAGCCCCGCCCACCCCGCCCTTGGCCCCGCCCATTCCCCCTTTATCCACGCCCATTCCGCCTTCAGCCACGGCCTTTCCCCCTTTAGCCCTGCCCATACACGATTCTGCCTCGCCCATTCTCCTTTTAGCCTCCCCCCTACGGCCCCTAGAGCCCCGGCAAGCCCCCCCCTTTAGCCCCGCCCCTTCCGGCTTTAGCCCCGCCCCTTCCGCCCTTAGCCCCGCCCACTCCGCCCTTAGCCCCGCCCACCCCGCCCTTGGCCCCGCCCATTCCCCCTTTAGCCACGCCCATTCCGCCTTCAGCCACGGCCTTTCCCCCTTTAGCCCTGCCCATACACGATTCTGCCTCGCCCATTCCCCTTTTAGCCTCCCCCCTACGGCCCCTAGAGCCCTGGCAAGGCCCCCCCCTTTAGCCCCGCCCTTTCCGGCTTTAGCCCCGCCCCTTCCGGCTTTAGCCCCGCCCACCCCGCCCTTGGCCCCGCCCATTTTCCCTTTAGCCACGCCCATTCCGCCTTCAGCCACGGCCTTTCCCCCTTTAGCCCTGCCCATACACGATTCTGCCTCGCCCATTCCCCTTTTAGCCTCCCCCCTACGGCCCCTAGAGCCCCGGCAAGCCCCCCCTTTAGCCCCGCCCCTTCCGGCTTTAGCCCCGCCCACTCCGCCCTTAGCCCCGCCCACCCCGCCCTTGGCCCCGCCCATTCCCCCTTTAGCCACGCCCATTCCGCCTTCAGCCACAGCCTTTCCCCCTTTAGCCCTGCCCATACACGATTCTGCCTCGCCCATTCCCCTTTTAGCCTCCCCCCTACGGCCCCTAGAGCCCCGGCAAGCCCCCCCCTTTAGCCCCGCCCCTTCCGGCTTTAGCCCCGCCCACTCCGCCCTTAGCCCCGCCCACCCCGCCCTTGGCCCCGCCCATTCCCCCTTTAGCCACGCCCATTCCGCCTTCAGCCACGGCCTTTCCCCCTTTAGCCCTGCCCATACACGATTCTGCCTCGCCCATTCCCCTTTTAGCCTCCCCCCTACGGCCCCTAGAGCCCCGGCAAGCCCCCCCCCTTTAGCCCCGCCCCTTCCGGCTTTCGCCCCGCCCACTCCGGCTTTAGCCCCGCCCACTCCGCCCTTAGCCCCGCCCACCCCGCCCTTGGCCCCGCCCATTCCCCCTTTAGCCACGCCCATTCCGCCTTCAGCCACGGCCTTTCCCCCTTTAGCCCTGCCCATACACGATTCTGCCTCGCCCATTCCCCTTTTAGCCTCCCCCCTACGGCCCCTAGAGCCCCGGCAAGCCCCCCCCCTTTAGCCCCGCCCCTTCCGGCTTTAGCCCCGCCCACTCCGCCCTTAGCCCCGCCCACCCCGCCCTTGGCCCCGCCCATTTTCCCTTTAGCCACGCCCATTCCGCCTTCAGCCACGGCCTTTCCCCCTTTAGCCCTGCCCATACACGATTCTGCCTCGCCCATTCCCCTTTTAGCCTCCCCCCTACGGCCCCTAGAGCCCCGGCAAGCCCCCCCCTTTAGCCCCGCCCCTTCCTGCTTTAGCCCCGCCCCTTCCGGCTTTAGCCCCGCCCACTCCGCCCTTAGCCCCGCCCACCCCGCCCTTGGCCCCGCCCATTCCCCCTTTAGCCACGCCCATTCCGCCTTCAGCCACGGCCTTTCCCCCTTTAGCCCTGCCCATACACGATTCTGCCTCGCCCATTCCCCTTTTAGCCTCCCCCCTACGGCCCCTAGAGCCCCGGCAAGCCCCCCCCCTTTAGCCCCGCCCCTTCCTGCTTTAGCCCCGCCCCTTCCGGCTTTAGCCCCGCCCACTCCGCCCTTAGCCCCGCCCACCCCGCCCTTGGCCCCGCCCATTCCCCCTTTAGCCACGCCCATTCCGCCTTCAGCCACGGCCTTTCCCCCTTTAGCCCTGCCCATACACCATTCTGCCTTGCCCATTCCCCTTTTAGCCTCCCCCCTACGGCCCCTAGAGCCCCGGCAAGCCCCCCCCTTTAGCCCCGCCCCTTCCTGCTTTAGCCCCGCCCCTTCCGGCTTTAGCCCCGCCCACTCCGCCCTTAGCCCCGCCCACCCCGCCCTTGGCCTCGCCCATTCCCCCTTTAGCCACGCCCATTCCGCCTTCAGCCACGGCCTTTCCCCCTTTAGCCCTGCCCATACACGATTCTGCCTTGCCCATTCCCCTTTTAGCCTCCCCCCTACGGCCCCTAGAGCCCCGGCAAGCCCCCCCCTTTAGCCCCGCCCCTTCCGGCTTTAGCCCCGCCCCTTCCGGCTTTAGCCCCGCCCACCCCGCCCTTGGCCCCGCCCATTCCCCCTTTAGCCCTGCCCATACACGATTCTGCCTCGCCCATTCCCCTTTTAGCCTCCCCCCTACGGCCCCTAGAGCCCCGGCAAGCCCCCCCCCCTTTAGCCCCGCCCCTTCCGGCTTTAGCCCCGCCCACTCCGCCCTTAGCCCCGCCCACCCCGCCCTTGGCCCCGCCCATTCCCCCTTTAGCCACGCCCATTCCGCCTTCAGCCACGGCCTTTCCCCCTTTAGCCCTGCCCATACACGATTCTGCCTTGCCCATTCCCCTTTTAGCCTCCCCCCTACGGCCCCTAGAGCCCCGGCAAGCCCCCCCCCTTTAGCCCCGCCCCTTCCGGCTTTCGCCCCGCCCACTCCGGCTTTAGCCCCGCCCACTCCGCCCTTAGCCCCGCCCACCCCGCCCTTGGCCCCGCCCATTCCCCCTTTAGCCACGCCCATTCCGCCTTCAGCCACGGCCTTTCCCCCTTTAGCCCTGCCCATACACGATTCTGCCTCGCCCATTCCCCTTTTAGCCTCCCCCCTACGGCCCCTAGAGCCCCGGCAAGCCTCCCCCTTTAGCCCCGCCCCTTCCGGCTTTAGCCCCGCCCTCTCCGCCCTTAGCCCCGCCCACCCCGCCCTTGGCCCCGCCCATTCCCCCTTTAGCCACGCCCATTCCGCCTTCAGCCACGGCCTTTCCCCATTTAGCCCTGCCCATACACGATTCTGCCTCGCCCATTCCCCTTTTAGCCTCCCCCCTACGGCCCCTAGAGCCCCGGCAAGGCCCCCCCCTTTAGCCCCGCCCACTCCGCCCTTAGCCCCGCCCACTCCGCCCTTAGCCCCGCCCACCCCGCCCTTGGCCCCGCCCATTTTCCCTTTAGCCACGCCCATTCCGCCTTCAGCCACGGCCTTTCCCCCTTTAGCCCTGCCTATACACGATTCTGCCTCGCCCATTCCCCTTTTAGCCTCCCCCCTACGGCCCCTAGAGCCCCGGCAAGCCCCCCCCCCTTTAGCCCCGCCCCTTCCGGCTTTAGCCCCGCCCCTTCCGGCTTTAGCCCCGCCCACCCCGCCCTTGGCCCCGCCCATTCCCCCTTTAGCCACGCCCATTCCGCCTTCAGCCACGGCCTTTCCCTTTTTAGCCCTGCCCATACACGATTCTGCCTCGCCCATTCCCCTTTTAGCCTCCCCCCTACGGCCCCTAGAGCCCCGGCAAGCCCCCCCCCTTTAGCCCCGCCCCTTCCGTCTTTAGCCCCGCCCACTCCGCCCTTAGCCCCGCCCACCCCGCCCTTGGCCCCGCCCATTCCCCCTTTAGCCACGCCCATTCCGCCTTCAGCCACGGCCTTTCCCCCTTTAGCCCTGCCCATACACGATTCTGCCTCGCCCATTCCCCTTTTAGCCTCCCCCCTACGGCCCCTAGAGCCCCGGCAAGCCCCCCCCCTTTAGCCCCGCCCCTTCCGGCTTTCGCCCCGCGCACTCCGGCTTTAGCCCCGCCCACTCCGCCCTTAGCCCCGCCCACCCCGCCCTTGGCCCCGCCCATTCCCCCTTTAGCCACGCCCATTCCGCCTTCAGCCACGGCCTTTCCCCCTTTAGCCCTGCCCATACACGATTCTGCCTCGCCCATTCCCCTTTTAGCCTCCCCCCTACGGCCCCTAGAGCCCCGGCAAGCCCCCCCCCTTTAGCCCCGCCCCTTCCGGCTTTCGCCCCGCCCCTTCCGGCTTTAGCCCCGCCCACTCCGCCCTTAGCCCCGCCCACCCCGCCCTTGGCCCCGCCCATTCCCCCTTTAGCCACGCCCATTCCGCCTTCAGCCACGGCCTTTCCCCCTTTAGCCCTGCCCATACACGATTCTGCCTCGCCCATTCCCCTTTTAGCCTCCCCCCTACGGCCCCTAGAGCCCCGGCAAGGCCCCCCCCTTTAGCCCCGCCCCTTCCGGCTTTAGCCCCGCCCACTCCGCCCTTAGCCCCGCCCACTCCGCCCTTAGCCCCGCCCACCCCGCCCTTGGCCCCGCCCATTTTCCCTTTAGCCACGCCCATTCCGCCTTCAGCCACGGCCTTTCCCCCTTTAGCCCTGCCCATACACGATTCTGCCTCGCCCATTCCCCTTTTAGCCTCCCCCCTACGGCCCCTAGAGCCCCGGCAAGCCCCCCCCTTTAGCCCCGCCCCTTCCGGCTTTAGCCCCGCCCCTTCCGGCTTTAGCCCCGCCCACTCCGCCCTTAGCCCCGCCCACCCCGCCCTTGGCCCCGCCCATTCCCCCTTTAGCCACGCCCATTCCGCCTTCAGCCACGGCCTTTCCCCCTTTAGCCCTGCCCATACACGATTCTGCCTCGCCCATTCCCCTTTTACCCTCCCCCGTACGGCCCCTAGAGCCCCGGCAAGCCCCCCCTTTAGCCCCGCCCCTTCCGGTTTTAGCCCCGCCCCTTCCGGCTTTAGCCCCGCCCCTTCCGCCTTTAGCCCCGCCCATTCCGCCCTTGGCCCCGCCCACCCCGCCCTTGGCCTCGCCCATTCCCCCTTTTGCCACGCCCATTCCGCCTTCAGCCACGGCCTTTCCCCCTTTAGCCCTGCCCATATACGATTCTGCCTCGCCCATTCCCCTTTTAGCCTCCCCCCTACGGCCCCTAGAGCCCCGGCAAGCCCCCCCCTTTAGCCCCGCCCCTTCCGGCTTTAGCCCCGCCCACTCCGCCCTTAGCCCCGCCCACCCCGCCCTTGGCCCCGCCCATTTTCCCTTTAGCCACGCCCATTCCGCCTTCAGCCACGGCCTTTCCCCCTTTAGCCCTGCCTATACACGATTCTGCCTCGCCCATTCCCCTTTTAGCCTCCCCCCTACGGCCCCTAGAGCCCCGGCAAGCCCCCCCTTTAGCCCCGCCCCTTCCGGCTTTAGCCCCGCCCACTCCGCCCTTAGCCCCGCCCACCCCGCCCTTGGCCCCGCCCATTCCCCCTTTAGCCACGCCCATTCCGCCTTCAGCCACGGCCTTTCCCCCTTTAGCCCTGCCCATACACGATTCTGCCTCGCCCATTCCCCTTTTAGCCTCCCCCCTACGGCCCCTAGAGCCCCGGCAAGCCCCCCCCTTTAGCCCCGCCCCTTCCGTCTTTAGCCCCGCCCACACCGCCCTTAGCCCCGCCCACCCCGCCCTTGGCCCCGCCCATTCCCCCTTTAGCCACGCCCATTCCGCCTTCAGCCACGGCCTTTCCCCCTTTAGCCCTGCCCATACACGATTCTGCCTCGCCCATTCCCCTTTTAGCCTCCCCCCTACGGCCCCTAGAGCCCCGGCAAGCCCCCCCCCTTTAGCCCCGCCCCTTCCGGCTTTCGCCCCGCCCACTCCGCCCTTAGTCCCGCCCACCCCGCCCTTGGCCCCGCCCACCCCGCCCTTGGCCCCGCCCATTCCCCCTTTAGCCACGCCCATTCCGCCTTCAGCCACGGCCTTTCCCCCTTTAGCCCTGCCCATACACGATTCTGCCTCGCCCATTCCCCTTTTAGCCTCCCCCCTACGGCCCCTAGAGCCCCGGCAAGCCCCCCCCTTAGCCCCGCCCCTTCCGGCTTTAGCCCCGCCCACCCCGCCCTTGGCCCCGCCCACCCCGCCCTTGGCCCCGCCCATTCCCCCTTTAGCCACGCCCATTCCGCCTTCAGCCACGGCCTTTCCCCCTTTAGCCCTGCCCATACACGATTCTGCCTCGCCCATTCCCCTTTTAGCCTCCCCCCTACGGCCCCTAGAGCCCCGGCAAGCCCCCCCCTTAGCCCCGCCCCTTCCGGCTTTAGCCCCGCCCACCCCGCCCTTGGCCCCGCCCACCCCGCCCTTGGCCCCGCCCATTCCCCCTTTAGCCACGCCCATTCCGCCTTCAGCCACGGCCTTTCCCCCTTTAGCCCTGCCCATACACGATTCTGCCTCGCCCATTCCCCTTTTAGCCTCCCCCCTACGGCCCCTAGAGCCCCGGCAAGCCCCCCCCTTTAGCCCCGCCCCTTCCGGCTTTAGCCCCGTCCACTCCGCCCTTAGCCCCGCCCACCCCGCCCTTGGCCCCGCCCATTCCCCCTTTAGCCACGCCCATTCCGCCTTCAGCCACGGCCTTTCCCCCTTTAGCCCTGCCCATACACGATTCTGCCTCGCCCATTCCCCTTTTAGCCTCCCCCCTACGGCCCCTAGAGCCCCGGCAAGGCCCCCCCTTTAGCCCCGCCCCTTCCGGCTTTAGCCCCGCCCACTCCGCCCTTAGCCCCGCCCACTCCGCCCTTAGCCCCGCCCACCCCGCCCTTGGCCCCGCCCATTTTCCCTTTAGCCACGCCCATTCCGCCTTCAGCCACGGCCTTTCCCCCTTTAGCCCTGCCTATACACGATTCTGCCTCGCCCATTCCCCTTTTAGCCTCCCCCCTACGGCCCCTAGAGCCCCGGCAAGCCCCCCCCCTTTAGCCCCGCCCCTTCCGGCTTTAGCCCCGCCCCTTCCGGCTTTAGCCCCGCCCACCCCGCCCTTGGCCCCGCCCATTCCCCCTTTAGCCACGCCCATTCCGCCTTCAGCCACGGCCTTTCCCTCTTTAGCCCTGCCCATACACGATTCTGCCTCGCCCATTCCCCTTTTAGCCTCCCCCCTACGGCCCCTAGAGCCCCGGCAGGCCCCCCCCCCTTTAGCCCCGCCCCTTCCGGCTTTCGCCCCGCCCACTCCGGCTTTAGCCCCGCCCACTCCGCCCTTAGCCCCGCCCACCCCGCCCTTGGCCCCGCCCATTTTCCCTTTAGCCACGCCCATTCCGCCTTCAGCCACGGCCTTTCCCCCTTTAGCCCTGCCCATACACGATTCTGCCTCGCCCATTCCCCTTTTAGCCTCCCCCCTACGGCCCCTAGAGCCCCGGCAAGCCCCCCCTTTAGCCCCGCCCCTTCCGGCTTTAGCCCCGCCCACTCCGCCCTTAGCCCCGCCCACCCCGCCCTTGGCCCCGCCCATTCCCCCTTTAGCCACGCCCATTCCGCCTTCAGCCACAGCCTTTCCCCCTTTAGCCCTGCCCATACACGATTCTGCCTCGCCCATTCCCCTTTTAGCCTCCCCCCTACGGCCCCTAGAGCCCCGGCAAGCCCCCCCCTTTAGCCCCGCCCCTTCCGGCTTTAGCCCCGCCCACTCCGCCCTTAGCCCCGCCCACCCCGCCCTTGGCCCCGCCCATTCCCCCTTTAGCCACGCCCATTCCGCCTTCAGCCACGGCCTTTCCCCCTTTAGCCCTGCCCATACACGATTCTGCCTCGCCCATTCCCCTTTTAGCCTCCCCCCTACGGCCCCTAGAGCCCCGGCAAGCCCCCCCCCTTTAGCCCCGCCCCTTCCGGCTTTAGCCCCGCCCCTTCCGGTTTTAGCCCCGCCCACTCCGCCCTTAGCCCCGCCCACCCCGCCCTTGGCCCCGCCCATTCCCCCTTTAGCCACGCCCATTCCGCCTTCAGCCACGGCCTTTCCCCCTTTAGCCCTGCCCATACACGATTCTGCCTCGCCCATTCCCCTTTTAGCCTCTCCCCTACGGCCCCTAGAGCCCCGGCAAGCCCCCCCCTTAGCCCCGCCCCTTCCGGCTTTAGCCCCGCCCACTCCGCCCTTAGCCCCGCCCACCCCGCCCTTGGCCCCGCCCCTTTCCACCTTTAGCCACGCCCATTCCGCCTTCAGCCACGGCCTTTCCCCCTTTAGCCCTGCCCATACACGATTCTGCCTCGCCCATTCCCCTTTTAGCCTCCCCCCTACGGCCCCTAGAGCCCCGGCAAGCCCCACCCCCTTTAGCCCCGCCCCTTCCGGCTTTAGCCCCGCCCCTTCCGGCTTTAGCCCCGCCCACTCCGCCCTTAGCCCCGCCCACCCCGCCCATTCCCCCTTTAGCCACGCCCATTCCGCCTTCAGCCACGGCCTTTCCCCCTTTAGCCCTGCCCATACAGGATTCTGCCTCGCCCATTCCCCTTTTAGCCTCTCCCCTACGGCCCCTAGAGCCCCGGCAAGCCCCCCCCTTTAGCCCCGCCCCTTCCGGCTTTAGCCCCGCCCCACTCCGCCCTTAGCCCCGCCCACCCCGCCCTTGGCCCCGCCCATTCCCCCTTTAGCCACGCCCATTCCGCCTTCAGCCACAGCCTTTCCCCCTTTAGCCCTGCCCATACACGATTCTGCCTCGCCCATTCCCCTTTTAGCCTCCCCCCTACGGCCCCTAGAGCCCCGGCAAGCCCCCCCCCCTTTAGCCCCGCCTATTCCGGCTTTAGCCCCGCCCATTCCCCCTTTAGCCCCGCCCACCCCGCACTTAGCCCCGCCCATTCCCCCTTTAGCCACGCCCATTCCGCCTTCAGCCACGGCCTTTCCCCCTTTAGCCCTGCCCATACACGATTCTGCCTCGCCCATTCCCCTTTTAGCCTCTCCCCTACGGCCCCTAGAGCCCCGGCAAGCCCCCCCCTTTAGCCCCGCCCCTTCCGGCTTTAGCCCCGCCCCTTCCGGCTTTAGCCCCGTCCACTCCGCCCTTAGCCCCGCCCACCCCGCCCTTGGCCCCGCCCATTCCCCCTTTAGCCACGCCCATTCCGCCTTCAGCCACGGCCTTTCCCCCTTTAGCCCTGCCCATACACGATTCTGCCTCGCCCATTCCCCTTTTAGCCTCCCCCCTACGGCCCCTAGAGCCCCGGCAAGCCCCCCCCCCTTTAGCCTCGCCCCTTCCGGCTTTAGCCCCGCCCCTTCCGGCTTTAGCCCCGCCCACTCCGCCCTTAGCCCCGCCCTTGGCCCCGCCCATTCCCCCTTTAGCCACGCCCATTCCGCCTTCAGCCACGGCCTTTCCCCCTTTAGCCCTGCCCATACACGATTCTGCCTCGCCCATTCCCCTTTGAGCCTCCCCCCTACGGCCCCTAGAGCCCCGGCAAGCCCCCCCCTTTAGCCCCGCCCCTTCCGGCTTTAGCCCCGTCCACTCCGCCCTTAGCCCCGCCCACCCCGCCCTTGGCCCCGCCCATTCCCCCTTTAGCCACGCCCATTCCGCCTACAGCCACGGCCTTTCCCCCTTTAGCCCTGCCCATACACGATTCTGCCTTGCCCATTCCCCTTTTAGCCTCCCCCCTACGGCCCCTAGAGCCCCGCAAGCCCCCCCCTTTAGCCCCGCCCCTTCCGGCTTTAGCCCCGCCCACTCCGCCCTTAGCCCCGCCCACTCCGCCCTTAGCCCCGCCCACCCCGCCCTTGGCCCCGCCCATTCCCCCTTTAGCCACGCCCATTCCGCCTTCAGCCACGGCCTTTCCCCCTTTAGCCCTGCCCATACACCATTCTGCCTCGCCCATTCCCCTTTCAGCCTCCCCCCTACGGCCCCTAGAGCCCCGGCAAGCCCCCCCCCCCTTTAGCCCCGCCCCTTCCGGCTTTAGCCCCGCCCACTCCGCCCTTAGCCCCGCCCACCCCGCCCTTGGCCCCGCCCATTCCCCCTTTAGCCACGCCCATTCCGCCTTCAGCCACGGCCTTTCCCCCTTTAGCCCTGCCCATACACCATTCTGCCTCGCCCATTCCCCTTTTAGCCTCTCCCCTACGGCCCCTAGAGCCCCGGCAAGCCCCCCCCTTTAGCCCCGCCCCTTCCGGCTTTAGCCCCGCCCACTCCGCCCTTAGCCCCGCCCACCCCGCCCTTGGCCCCGCCCATTCCCCCTTTAGCCACGCCCATTCCGCCTTCAGCCACGGCCTTTCCCCCTTTAGCCCTGCCCATACACGATTCTGCCTCGCCCATTCCCCTTTGAGCCTCCCCCCTACGGCCCCTAGAGCCCCGGCAAGCCCCCCCCTTTAGCCCCGCCCCTTCCGGCTTTAGCCCCGCCCCTTCCGGCTTTAGCCCCGCCCACTCCGCCCTTAGCCCCGCCCACCCCGCCCTTGGCCCCGCCCATTCCCCCTTTAGCCACGCCCATTCCGCCTTCAGCCACGGCCTTTCCCCCTTTAGCCCTGCCCATACACGATTCTGCCTCGCCCATTCCCCTTTTAGCCTCCCCCCTACGGCCCCTAGAGCCCCGGCAAGCCCCCCCCTTTAGCCCCGCCCCTTCCGGCTTTAGCCCCGCCCACTCCGCCCTTAGCCCCGCCCACCCCGCCCTTAGCCCCGCCCACCCCGCCCTTGGCCCCGCCCATTCCCCCTTTAGCCACGCCCATTCCGCCTTCAGCCACGGCCTTTCCCCCTTTAGCCCTGCCCATACACCATTCTGCCTCGCCCATTCCCCTTTTAGCCTCCCCCCTACGGCCCCTAGAGCCCCGGCAAGCCCCCCCCTTTAGCCCCGCCCCTTCCGGCTTTAGCCCCGCCCACCCCGCCCTTGGCCCCGCCCATTCCCCCTTTAGCCACGCCCATTCCGCCTTCAGCCACGGCCTTTCCCCCTTTAGCCCTGCCCATACACGATTCTGCCTCGCCCATTCCCCTTTTAGCCTCCCCCCTACGGCCCCTAGAGCCCCGGCAAGCCCCCCCCTTTAGCCCCGCCCCTTCCGGCTTTAGCCCCGCCCACTCCGCCTTTAGGCCCGCCCACCCCGCCCTTGGCCCCGCCCATTCCCCCTTTAGCCACGCCCATTCCGCCTTCAGCCACGGCCTTTCCCCCTTTAGCCCTGCCCATACACGATTCTGCCTCGCCCATTCCCCTTTTAGCCTCCCCCCCTACGGCCCCTAGAGCCCCGGCAGGCCCCCCCCTTTAGCCCCGCCCCTTCCGGCTTTAGCCCCGCCCCTTCCGGCTTTAGCCCCGCCCCTTCCGGCTTTAGCCCCGCCCACCCCGCCCTTGGCCCCGCCCATTCCCCCTTTAGCCACGCCCATTCCGCCTTCAGCCACGGCCTTTCCCCCTTTAGCCCTGCCCATACACGATTCTGCCTCGCCCATTCCCCTTTTAGCCTCTCCCCTACGGCCCCTAGAGCCCCGGCAAGCCCCCCCCCTTAGCCCCGCCCCTTCCGGCTTTAGCCCCGCCCACTCCGCCATTAGCCCCGCCCACCCCGCCCTTGGCCCCGCCCATTCCCCCTTTAGCCACGCCCATTCCGCCTTCAGCCACGGCCTTTCCCCCTTTAGCCCTGCCCATACACGATTCTGCCTCGCCCATTCCCCTTTTAGCCTCCCCCCTACGGCCCCTAGAGCCCCGGCAAGCCCCCCCCTTAGCCCCGCCCCTTCCGGCTTTAGCCCCGCCCCTTCCGGCTTTAGCCCCGCCCACTCCGCCCTTAGCCCCGCCCACCCCGCCCTTGGCCCCGCCCATTCCCCCTTTAGCCACGCCCATTCCGCCTTCAGCCACGGCCTTTCCCCCCTTTAGCCCTGCCCATACACGATTCTGCCTCGCCCATTCCCCTTTTAGCCTCCCCCCTACGGCCCCTAGAGCCCCCGGCAAGCCCCCCCCCCCTTTAGCCCCGCCCCTTCCGGCTTTAGCCCCGCCCACTCCGCCCTTAGCCCCCGCCCACCCCGCCCCCCCTTGGCCCCGCCCATTCCCCCTTTAGCCACGCCCATTCCGCCTTCAGCCACGGCCTTTCCCCCTTTAGCCCTGCCCATACACCATTCTGCCTCGCCCATTCCCCTTTTAGCCTCCCCCCCTACGGCCCCTAGAGCCCCGGCAAGCCCCCCCCCCTTTAGCCCCGGCCCCTTCCGGCGTTAGCCCCGCCCCTTCCGGCTTTAGGCCCGCCCACTCCGCCCTTGGCCCCCGCCCACCCGCCCATTCCCCCTTTAGCCACGCCCATTCCGCCTTCAGCCACGGCCTTTCCCCCTTTAGCCCTGCCCATACACGATTCTGCCTCGCCCATTCCCCTTTTAGCCTCCCCCCTACGGCCCCTAGAGCCCCGGCAAGCCCCCCCCCTTTAGCCCCGCCCCTTCCGGCTTTAGCCCCGCCCCCTTCCGGCTTTAGCCCCGCCCACTCCGCCCTTAGCCCCGCCCACCCCGCCCTTGGCCCCGCCCATTCCCCCTTTAGCCACGCCCATTCCGCCTTCAGCCACGGCCTTTCCCCCTTTAGCCCTGCCCATACACCATTCTGCCTCGCCCATTCCCCCTTTTAGCCTCCCCCCCTACGGCCCCGAGAGCCCCCGGCAAGCCCCCCCCGCATTTAGCCCCGCCCCTTCCGGCTTTAGCCCCGCCCCTTCCGGCTTTAGCCCCGCCCACTCCGCCCTTAGCCCCGCCCACCCCGCCCTTGGCCCCGCCCATTCCCCCCTTTAGCCACGCCCATTCCGCCTTCAGCCACGGCCTTTCCCCCTTTAGCCCTGCCCATACACGATTCTGCCTCGCCCATTCCCCTTTTAGCCTCCCCCCCTACGGCCCCTAGAGCCCCGGCAAGCCCCCCCCCTTTAGCCCCGCCCCTTCCGGCTTTAGCCCCGCCCACTCCGCCCTTAGCCCGCCCACTCCGCCCTTAGCCCCGCCCACCCTGCCCTTGGCCCCGCCCATTCCCCCTTTAGCCACGCCCATTCCGCCTTCAGCCACGGCCTTTCCCCCTTTAGCCCTGCCCATACACCATTCTGCCTCGCCCATTCCCCTTTTAGCCTCCCCCCCTACGGCCCCGTAGAGCCCCGGCAAGCCCCCCCCTTTAGCCCCGCCCTTTCCCGGCTTTAGCCCCGCCCCTTCCGGCTTTAAGCCCCGCCCACTCCGCCCTTAGCCCCGCCCACCCCGCCCTTGGCCCCGCCCATTCCCCCTTTAGCCACGCCCATTCCGCCTTCAGCCACGGCCTTTCCCCCCTTTAGCCCTGCCCATACACGATTCTGCCTCGCCCCATTCCCCCTTTCAGCCTCCCCCCCTACGGCCCCTAGAGCCCCGGCAAGCCCCCCCCCCTTTAGCCCCGCCCCCTTCCGGCTTTAGCCCCCCGCCCACTCCGCCCTTGGCCCCGCCCATTCCCCCTTTAGCCACGCCCAATCTCCGCCTTCAGCCACGGCCTTTCCCCCCTTTAGCCCTGCCCATACACCATTCTGCCTCGCCCATTCCCCTTTTAGCCTCCCCCCCTACGGCCCCTAGAGCCCCGGCAAGCCCCCCCCCTTTAGCCCCGCCCCCTTCCGGCTTTAGCCCCGCCCACTCCGCCCTTAGCCCCCGCCCACCCCGCCCTTAGCCCCCGCCCATTCCCCCTTTAGCCACGCCCATTTCCGCCTTCAGCCACGGCCTTTCCCCCTTTAGCCCTGCCCATACACGATTCTGCCTCGCCCATTCCCCTTTTAGCCTCCCCCCTACGGCCCCTAGAGCCCCGGCAAGCCCCCCCCTTTAGCCCCGCCCCTTCCGGCTTTAGCCCCGCCCACTCCGCCTTAGCCCCGCCCACCCCGCCCTTGGCCCCGCCCACCCCCGCCCTTGGCCCCGCCCATTCCCCCTTTAGCCACGCCCATTCCGCCTTCAGCCACGGCCTTTCCCCCTTTAGCCCTGCCCATACACCGATTCTGCCTCGCCCATTCCCCTTTTAGCCTCCCCCCTACGGCCCCTAGAGCCCCGGCAAGCCCCCCCCCTTTAGCCCCGCCCCTTCCGGCTTTAGCCCCCGCCCCTTCCGGCTTTAGCCCCGCCCACTCCGCCCTTAGCCCCGCCCACCCCGCCCTTGGCCCCGCCCATTCCCCCTTTAGCCACGCCCATTCCGCCTTTAGCCACGGCCTTTTCCCCTTTTAGCCTCCCCCCTACGGCCCCTAGAGCCCCGGCAAGCCCCCCCTTTAGCCCCGCCCCTTTCGGCTTTAGCCCCGCCCACTCCCCCCTTAGCCCCGCCCACCCCGCCCTTGGCCCCGCCCATTCCCCCTTTAGCCACGCCCATTCCGCCTTCAGCCACGGCCTTTCCCCCTTTAGCCCTGCCCATACACGATTCTGCCTCGCCCATTCCCCTTTTAGCCTCCCCCCTACGGCCCCTAGAGCCCCGGCAAGCCCCCCCCCTTTAGCCCCGCCCCTTCCGGCTTTAGCCCCGCCCCTTCCGGCTTTAGCCCCGCCCACTCCGCCCTTAGCCCCGCCCACCCCGCCCTTGGCCCCGCCCATTTTCCCTTTAGCCACGCCCATTCCGCCTTCAGCCACGGCCTTTCCCCCTTTAGCCCTGCCCATACACGATTCTGCCTCGCCCATTCCCCTTTTAGCCTCCCCCCTACGGCCCCTAGAGCCCCGGCAAGCCCCCCCCCTTTAGCCCCGCCCCTTCCGGCTTTAGCCCCGCCCCTTCCGGCTTTAGCCCCGCCCACTCCGCCCTTAGCCCCGCCCACCCCGCCCTTGGCCCCGCCCATTTTCCCTTTAGCCACGCCCATTCCGCCTTCAGCCACGGCCTTTCCCCCTTTAGCCCTGCCCATACACGATTCTGCCTCGCCCATTCCCCTTTTAGCCTCCCCCCTACGGCCCCTAGAGCCCCGGCAAGCCCCCCCCTTTAGCCCCGCCCCTTCCGTCTTTAGCCCCGCCCACTCCGCCCTTAGCCCGCCCACCCCGCCCTTGCCCCGCCCATTCCCCCTTTAGCCACGCCCATTCCGCCTTCAGCCACGGCCTTTCCCCCTTTAGCCCTGCCCATACACGATTCTGCCTCGCCCATTCCCCTTTTAGCCTCCCCCCTACGGCCCCTAGAGCCCCGGCAAGCCCCCCCTTTAGCCCGCCCCTTCCGGCTTTAGCCCCGCCCACTCCGCCCTTAGCCCCGCCCACCCCGCCCTTGGCCCCGCCCCATTCCCCCTTTAGCCACGCCCATTCCGCCTTCAGCCACGGCCTTTCCCCCTTTAGCCCTGCCCATACACGATTCTGCCTTGCCCATTCCCCTTTTAGCCTCCCCCCTACGGCCCCTAGAGCCCCGGCAAGCCCCCCCCCCTTTAGCCCCGCCCCTTCCGGCTTTCGCCCCGCCCACTCCGGCTTTAGCCCCGCCCACTCCGCCCTTAGCCCCGCCCGCCCCGCCCTTGGCCCCGCCCATTCCCCCTTTAGCCACGCCCATTCCGCCTTCAGCCACGGCCTTTCCCCCTTTAGCCCTGCCCATACACGATTCTGCCTCGCCCATTCCCCTTTTAGCCTCCCCCCTACGGCCCCTAGAGCCCCGGCAAGCCTCCCCCTTTAGCCCCGCCCCTTCCGGCTTTAGCCCCGCCCACTCCGCCCTTAGCCCCGCCCACCCCGCCCTTGGCCCCGCCCATTCCCCCTTTAGCCACGCCCATTCCGCCTTCAGCCACGGCCTTTCCCCCTTTAGCCCTGCCCATACACGATTCTGCCTCGCCCATTCCCCTTTTAGCCTCCCCCCTACGGCCCCTAGAGCCCCGGCAAGGCCCCCCCCTTTAGCCCCGCCCCTTCCGGCTTTAGGCCCCGCCCACTCCGCCCTTAGCCCCGCCCACCCCGCCCTTGGCCCCGCCCATTTTCCCTTTAGCCACGCCCATTCCGCCTTCAGCCACGGCCTTTCCCCCTTTAGCCCTGCCCATACACGATTCTGCCTCGCCCATTCCCCTTTTAGCCTCCCCCCTACGGCCCCTAGAGCCCCGGCAAGCCCCCCCCCTTTAGCCCCGCCCCTTCCGGCTTTAGCCCCGCCCACTCCGCCCTTAGCCCCGCCCACCCCGCCCTTGGCCCCGCCCATTCCCCCTTTAGCCACGCCCATTCCGCCTTCAGCCACGGCCTTTCCCCCTTTAGCCCTGCCCATACACGATTCTGCCTCGCCCATTCCCCTTTTAGCCTTCCCCTCCTACGGCCCCTAGAGCCCCGGCAAGCCCCCCCCCTTTAGCCCCGCCCCTTCCGGCTTTAGCCCCGCCCCTTCCGGCTTTAGCCCCGCCCACTCCGCCCTTAGCCCCGCCCACCCCGCCCTTGGCCCCGCCCATTCCCCCTTTAGCCACGCCCATTCCGCCTTCAGCCACGGCCTTTCCCCCTTTAGGCCTGCCCATACACGGTTCTGCCACGCCCATTCCCCTTTTAGCCTCCCCCCTACGGCCCCTAGAGCCCCGGCAAGCCCCCCCTTTAGCCCCGCCCCTTCCGGCTTTCGCCCTGCCCACTCCGCCCTTAGCCCCGCCCACCCCGCCCTTGGCCCCGCCCACCCCGCCCTTGGCCCCGCCCATTCCCCCTTTAGCCACGCCCATTCCGCCTTCAGCCACGGCCTTTCCCCCTTTAGCCCTGCCCATACACGATTCTGCCTCGCCCATTCCCCTTTTAGCCTCCCCCCTACTGCCCCTAGAGCCCCGGCAAGCCCCCCCCTTTAGCCCCGCCCCTTCCGGCTTTAGCCCCGCCCACTCCGGCTTTAGCCCCGCCCACCCTGCCCTTGGCCCCGCCCATTCCCCCTTTATCCACGCCCATTCCGCCTTCAGCCACGGCCTTTCCCCCTTTAGCCCTGCCCATACACGATTCTGCCTCGCCCATTCTCCTTTTAGCCTCCCCCCTACGGCCCCTAGAGCCCCGGCAAGCCCCCCCCTTTAGCCCCGCCCCTTCCGGCTTTAGCCCCGCCCCTTCCGCCCTTAGCCCCGCCCACTCCGCCCTTAGCCCCGCCCACCCCGCCCTTGGCCCCGCCCATTCCCCCTTTAGCCACGCCCATTCCGCCTTCAGCCACGGCCTTTCCCCCTTTAGCCCTGCCCATACACGATTCTGCCTCGCCCATTCCCCTTTTAGCCTCCCCCCTACGGCCCCTAGAGCCCCGGCAAGGCCCCCCCCTTTAGCCCCGCCCTTTCCGGCTTTAGCCCCGCCCCTTCCGGCTTTAGCCCCGCCCACCCCGCCCTTGGCCCCGCCCATTCCCCCTTTAGCCACGCCCATTCCGCCTTCAGCCACGGCCTTTCCCTCTTTAGCCCTGCCCATACACGATTCTGCCTCGCCCATTCCCCTTTTAGCCTCCCCCCTACGGCCCCTAGAGCCCCGGCAGGCCCACCCCCTTTAGCCCCGCCCCTTCCGGCTTTCGCCCCGCCCACTCCGGCTTTAGCCCCGCCCACTCCGCCCTTAGCCCCGCCCACCCCGCCCTTGGCCCCGCCCATTTTCCCTTTAGCCACGCCCATTCCGCCTTCAGCCACGGCCTTTCCCCTTTAGCCCTGCCCATACACGATTCTGCCTCGCCCATTCCCCTTTTAGCCTCCCCCCTACGGCCCCTAGAGCCCCGGCAAGCCCCCCCTTTAGCCCCGCCCCTTCCGGCTTTAGCCCCGCCCACTCCGCCCTTAGCCCCGCCCACCCCGCCCTTGGCCCCGCCCACCCCGCCCTTGGCCCCGCCCATTTTCCCTTTAGCCACGCCCATTCCGCCTTTAGCCACGGCCTTCCCCCTTTAGCCCTGCCCATACACGATTCTGCCTCGCCCATTCCCCTTTTAGCCTCCCCCCTACGGCCCCTAGAGCCCCGGCAAGCCCCCCCTTTAGCCCCGCCCCTTCCGGCTTTAGTCCCGCCCACTCCGCCCTTAGCCCCGCCCACCCCGCCCTTGGCCCCCGCCCATTCCCCCTTTAGCCACGCCCATTCCGCCTTCAGCCACGGCCTTTCCCCCTTTAGCCCTGCCCATACACGATTCTGCCTCGCCCATTCCCCTTTTAGCCTCCCCACTACGGCCCCTAGAGCCCCGGCAAGCCCCCCCCTTTAGCCCCGCCCCTTCCGGCTTTAGCCCCGCCCCTTCCGCCCTTAGCCCCGCCCACCCCGCCCTTGGCCCCGCCCATTCCCCCTTTAGCCACGCCCATTCCGCCTTCAGCCACGGCCTTTCCCCCTTTAGCCCTGCCCATACACGATTCTGCCTCGCCCATTCCCCTTTTAGCCTCCCCCCTACGGCCCCTAGAGCCCCGGCAAGCCCCCCCCCTTTAGCCCCGCCCCTTCCGGCTTTAGCCCCGCCCCTTCCGGCTTTAGCCCCGCCCACCCCGCCCTTAGCCCCGCCCACCCCGCCCTTGGCCCCGCCCATTCCCCCTTTAGCCACGCCCATTCCGCCTTCAGCCACGGCCTTTCCCCCTTTAGCCCTGCCTATACACGATTCTGCCTCGCCCATTCCCCTTTTAGCCTCCCCCCTACGGCCCCTAGAGCCCCGGCAAGCCCCCCCTTTAGCCCCGCCCCTTCCGGCTTTAGCCCCGCCCCTTCCGGCTTTAGCCCCGCCCACCCCGCCCTTGGCCCCGCCCATTCCCCCTTTAGCCACGCCCATTCCGCCTTCAGCCACGGCCTTTCCCCCTTTAGCCCTGCCCATACACGATTCTGCCTCGCCCATTCCCCTTTTAGCCTCCCCCCTACGGCCCCTAGAGCCCCGGCAAGCCCCCCCCTTTAGCCCCGCCCCTTCCGGATTTAGCCCCGCCCACTCCGCCCTTAGCCCCGCCCACCCCGCCCTTGGCCCCGCCCATTCCCCCTTTAGCCACGCCCATTCCGCCTTCAGCCACGGCCTTTCCCCCTTTAGCCCTGCCCATACACGATTCTGGCCTTGCCCATTCCCCTTTAGCCTCCCCCCTACGGCCCCTAGAGCCCCGGCAAGCCCCCCCCCTTTAGCCCCGCCCCTTCCGGCTTTAGCCCCGCCCCTTCCGGCTTTAGCCCCGCCCACTCCGCCCTTAGCCCCGCCCACCCCGCCCTTGGCCCCGCCCATTCCCCCTTTAGCCACGCCCATTCCGCCTTCAGCCACGGCCTTTCCCCCTTTAGCCCTGCCTATACACGATTCTGCCTCGCCCATTCCCCTTTTAGCCTCCCCCCTACGGCCCCTAGAGCCCCGGCAAGCCCCCCCCCTTTAGCCCCGCCCCTTCCGGCTTTAGCCCCGCCCCTTCCGGCTTAGCCCCGCCCACCCCGCCCTTGGCCCCGCCCATTCCCCCTTTAGCCACGCCCATTCCGCCTTCAGCACGGCCTTTCCCCCTTTAGCCCTGCCCATACACGATTCTGCCTCGCCCATTCCCCTTTTAGCCTCCCCCCTACGGCCCCTAGAGCCCCGGCAAGCCCCCCCCTTTAGCCCCGCCCCTTCCGTCTTTAGCCCCGCCCACTCCGCCCTTAGCCCCGCCCACCCCGCCCTTGGCCCCGCCCATTCCCCTTTAGCCACGCCCATTCCGCCTTCAGCCACGGCCTTTCCCCTTTAGCCCTGCCCATACACGATTCTGCCTCGCCCATTCCCCTTTTAGCCTCCCCCCTACGGCCCCTAGAGCCCCGGCAAGCCCCCCCCCCTTTAGCCCCGCCCCTTCCGGCTTTCGCCCCGCCCCTTCCGGCTTTAGCCCCGCCCACTCCGCCCTTAGCCCCGCCCACCCCCGCCCTTGGCCCCGCCCATTCCCCCTTTAGCCACGCCCATTCCGCCTTCAGCCACGGCCTTTCCCCCTTTAGCCCTGCCCATACACGATTCTGCCTCGCCCATTCCCCTTTTAGCCTCCCCCCTACGGCCCCTAGAGCCCCGGCAAGCCCCCCCCCTTTAGCCCCGCCCCTTCCTGCTTTAGCCCCGCCCCTTCCGGCTTTAGCCCCGCCCACTCCGCCCTTAGCCCCGCCCACCCCGCCCTTGGCCCCGCCCATTCCCCCTTTAGCCACGCCCATTCCGCCTTCAGCCACGGCCTTTCCCCTTTAGCCCTGCCCATACACGATTCTGCCTCGCCCATTCCCCTTTTAGCCTCCCCCCTACGGCCCCTAGAGCCCCGGCAAGCCCCCCCCTTTAGCCCCGCCCCTTCCGGCTTTAGCCCCGCCCACTCCGCCCTTAGCCCCGCCCACCCCGCCCTTGGCCCCGCCCATTCCCCCTTTAGCCACGCCCATTCCGCCTTCAGCCACGGCCTTTCCCCCTTTAGCCCTGCCCATACACGATTCTGCCTCGCCCATTCCCCTTTTAGCCTCCCCCCTACGGCCCCTAGAGCCCCGGCAAGCCCCCCCCTTTAGCCCCGCCCCTTCCGGCTTTAGCCCCGCCCACTCCGCCCTTAGCCCCGCCCACCCCGCCCTTGGCCCCGCCCATTCCCCCTTTAGCCACGCCCATTCCGCCTTCAGCCACGGCCTTTCCCCCTTTAGCCCTGCCCATACACGATTCTGCCTTGCCCATTCCCCTTTTAGCCTCCCCCCTACGGCCCCTAGAGCCCCGGCAAGCCCCCCCCCCTTTAGCCCCGCCCCTTCCGGCTTTCGCCCCGCCCACTCCGGCTTTAGCCCCGCCCACTCCGCCCTTAGCCCCGCCCACCCCGCCCTTGGCCCCGCCCATTCCCCCTTTAGCCACGCCCATTCCGCCTTCAGCCACGGCCTTTCCCCCTTTAGCCCTGCCCATACACGATTCTGCCTCGCCCATTCCCCTTTTAGCCTCCCCCCTACGGCCCCTAGAGCCCCGGCAAGCCTCCCCCTTTAGCCCCGCCCCTTCCGGCTTTAGCCCCGCCCACTCCGCCCTTAGCCCCGCCCACCCCGCCCTTGGCCCCGCCCATTCCCCCTTTAGCCACGCCCATTCCGCCTTCAGCCACGGCCTTTCCCCCTTTAGCCCTGCCCATACACGATTCTGCCTCGCCCATTCCCCTTTTAGCCTCCCCCCTACGGCCCCTAGAGCCCCGGCAAGGCCCCCCCCTTTAGCCCCGCCCCTTCCGGCTTTAGCCCCGCCCACTCCGCCCTTAGCCCCGCCCACTCCGCCCTTAGCCCCGCCCACCCCGCCCTTGGCCCCGCCCATTTTCCCTTTAGCCACGCCCATTCCGCCTTCAGCCACGGCCTTTCCCCCTTTAGCCCTGCCTATACACGATTCTGCCTCGCCCATTCCCCTTTTAGCCTCCCCCCTACGGCCCCTAGAGCCCCGGCAAGCCCCCCCCCTTTAGCCCCGCCCCTTCCGGCTTTAGCCCCGCCCCTTCCGGCTTTAGCCCCGCCCACCCCGCCCTTGGCCCCGCCCATTCCCCCTTTAGCCACGCCCATTCCGCCTTCAGCCACGGCCTTTCCCCCTTTAGCCCTGCCCATACACGATTCTGCCTCGCCCATTCCCCTTTTAGCCTCCCCCCTACGGCCCCTAGAGCCCCGGCAAGCCCCCCCCCTTTAGCCCCGCCCCTTCCGTCTTTAGCCCCGCCCACTCCGCCCTTAGCCCCGCCCACCCCGCCCTTGGCCCCGCCCATTCCCCCTTTAGCCACGCCCATTCCGACTTCAGCCACGGCCTTTCCCCCTTTAGCCCTGCCCATACACGATTCTGCCTCGCCCATTCCCCTTTTAGCCTCCCCCCTACGGCCCCTAGAGCCCCGGCAAGCCCCCCCCCTTTAGCCCCGCCCCTTCCGGCTTTCGCCCCGCCCACTCCGGCTTTAGCCCCGCCCACTCCGCCCTTAGCCCCGCCCACCCCGCCCTTGGCCCCGCCCATTCCCCCTTTAGCCACGCCCATTCCGCCTTCAGCCACGGCCTTTCCCCCTTTAGCCCTGCCCATACACGATTCTGCCTCGCCCATTCCCCTTTTAGCCTCCCCCCTACGGCCCCTAGAGCCCCGGCAAGCCCCCCCCTTAGCCCCGCCCCTTCCGGCTTTAGCCCCGCCCACCCCGCCCTTGGCCCCGCCCACCCCGCCCTTGGCCCCGCCCATTCCCCCTTTAGCCACGCCCATTCCGCCTTCAGCCACGGCCTTTCCCCCTTTAGCCCTGCCCATACACGATTCTGCCTCGCCCATTCCCCTTTTAGCCTCCCCCCTACGGCCCCTAGAGCCCCGGCAAGCCTCCCCCTTTAGCCCCGCCCCTTCCGGCTTTAGCCCCGCCCACTCCGCCCTTAGCCCCGCCCACCCCGCCCTTGGCCCCGCCCATTCCCCCTTTAGCCACGCCCATTCCGCCTTCAGCCACGGCCTTTCCCCCTTTAGCCCTGCCCATACACGATTCTGCCTCGCCCATTCCCCTTTTAGCCTCCCCCCTACGGCCCCTAGAGCCCCGGCAAGGCCCCCCCCTTTAGCCCCGCCCCTTCCGGCTTTAGCCCCGCCCACTCCGCCCTTAGCCCCGCCCACTCCGCCCTTAGCCCCGCCCACCCCGCCCTTGGCCCCGCCCATTTTCCCTTTAGCCACGCCCATTCCGCCTTCAGCCACGGCCTTTCCCCCTTTAGCCCTGCCTATACACGATTCTGCCTCGCCCATTCCCCTTTTAGCCTCCCCCCTACGGCCCCTAGAGCCCCGGCAAGCCCCCCCCTTTAGCCCCGCCCCTTCCGGCTTTAGCCCCGCCCCTTCCGGCTTTAGCCCCGCCCACCCCGCCCTTGGCCCCGCCCATTCCCCCTTTAGCCACGCCCATTCCGCCTTCAGCCACGGCCTTTCCCTCTTTAGCCCTGCCCATACACGATTCTGCCTCGCCCATTCCCCTTTTAGCCTCCCCCCTACGGCCCCTAGAGCCCCGGCAGGCCCCCCCCCCTTTAGCCCCGCCCCTTCCGGCTTTCGCCCCGCCCACTCCGGCTTTAGCCCCGCCCACTCCGCCCTTAGCCCCGCCCACCCCGCCCGTGGCCCCGCCCATTTTCCCTTTAGCCACGCCCATTCCGCCTTCAGCCACGGCCTTTCCCCCTTTAGCCCTGCCCATACACGATTCTGCCTCGCCCATTCCCCTTTTAGCCTCCCCCCTACGGCCCCTAGAGCCCCGGCAAGCCCCCCCTTTAGCCCCGCCCCTTCCGGCTTTAGCCCCGCCCACTCCGCCCTTAGCCCCGCCCACCCCGCCCTTGGCCCCGCCCATTCCCCCTTTAGCCACGCCCATTCCGCCTTCAGCCACAGCCTTTCCCCCTTTAGCCCTGCCCATACACGATTCTGCCTCGCCCATTCCCCTTTTAGCCTCCCCCCTACGGCCCCTAGAGCCCCGGCAAGCCCCCCCCTTTAGCCCCGCCCCTTCCGGCTTTAGCCCCGCCCACTCCGCCCTTAGCCCCGCCCACCCCGCCCTTGGCCCCGCCCATTCCCCCTTTAGCCACGCCCATTCCGCCTTCAGCCACGGCCTTTCCCCCTTTAGCCCTGCCCATACACGATTCTGCCTCGCCCATTCCCCTTTCAGCCTCCCCCCTACGGCCCCTAGAGCCCCGGCAAGCCCGCCCCTTTAGCCCCGCCTTTTCCGGCTTTAGCCCCGCCCACCCCGCCCTTGGCCCCGCCCATTCCCCCTTTAGCCACGCCCATTCCGCCTTCAGCCACGGCCTTTCCCCCTTTAGCCCTGCCCATACACGATTCTGCCTCGCCCATTCCCCTTTTAGCCTCTCCCCTACGGCCCCTAGAGCCCCGGCAAGCCCCCCCCTTAGCCCCGCCCCTTCCGGCTTTAGCCCCGCCCACTCCGCCCTTAGCCCCGCCCACCCCGCCCTTGGCCCCGCCCCTTTCCACCTTTAGCCACGCCCATTCCGCCTTCAGCCACGGCCTTTCCCCCTTTAGCCCTGCCCATACACGATTCTGCCTCGCCCATTCCCCTTTTAGCCTCCCCCCTACGGCCCCTAGAGCCCCGGCAAGCCCCCCCCCTTAGCCCCGCCCCTTCCGGCTTTAGCCCCGCCCACTCCGCCCTTAGCCCCGCCCACCCCGCCCTTGGCCCCGCCCATTCCCCCTTTAGCCACGCCCATTCCGCCTTCAGCCACGGCCTTTCCCCCTTTAGCCCTGCCCATACACGATTCTGCCTCGCCCATTCCCCTTTTAGCCTCCCCCCTACGGCCCCTAGAGCCCCGGCAAGCCCCACCCCCTTTAGCCCCGCCCCTTCCGGCTTTAGCCCCGCCCCTTCCGGCTTTAGCCCCGCCCACTCCGCCCTTAGCCCCGCCCACCCCGCCCATTCCCCCTTTAGCCACGCCCATTCCGCCTTCAGCCACGGCCTTTCCCCCTTTAGCCCTGCCCATACAGGATTCTGCCTCGCCCATTCCCCTTTTAGCCTCTCCCCTACGGCCCCTAGAGCCCCGGCAAGCCCCCCCCTTTAGCCCCGCCCCTTCCGGCTTTAGCCCCGCCCACTCCGCCCTTAGCCCCGCCCACCCCGCCCTTGGCCCCGCCCATTCCCCCTTTAGCCACGCCCATTCCGCCTTCAGCCACAGCCTTTCCCCCTTTAGCCCTGCCCATACACGATTCTGCCTCGCCCATTCCCCTTTTAGCCTCCCCCCTACGGCCCCTAGAGCCCCGGCAAGCCCCCCCCCCTTTAGCCCCGCCTATTCCGGCTTTAGCCCCGCCCATTCCCCCTTTAGCCCCGCCCACCCCGCACTTAGCCCCGCCCATTCCCCCTTTAGCCACGCCCATTCCGCCTTCAGCCACGGCCTTTCCCCCTTTAGCCCTGCCCATACACGATTCTGCCTCGCCCATTCCCCTTTTAGCCTCTCCCCTACGGCCCCTAGAGCCCCGGCAAGCCCCCCCCTTTAGCCCCGCCCCTTCCGGCTTTAGCCCCGCCCCTTCCGGCTTTAGCCCCGCCCACTCCGCCCTTAGCCCCGCCCACCCCGCCCTTGGCCCCGCCCATTCCCCCTTTAGCCACGCCCATTCCGCCTTCAGCCACGGCCTTTCCCCCTTTAGCCCTGCCCATACACGATTCTGCCTCGCCCATTCCCCTTTTAGCCTCCCCCCTACGGCCCCTAGAGCCCCGGCAAGCCCCCCCCCCTTTAGCCTCGCCCCTTCCGGCTTTAGCCCCGCCCCTTCCGGCTTTAGCCCCGCCCACTCCGCCCTTAGCCCCGCCCACCCCGCCCATTCCCCCTTTAGCCACGCCCATTCCGCCTTCAGCCACGGCCTTTCCCCCTTTAGCCCTGCCCATACACGATTCTGCCTCGCCCATTCCCCTTTGAGCCTCCCCCCTACGGCCCCTAGAGCCCCGGCAAGCCCCCCCCTTTAGCCCCGCCCCTTCCGGCTTTAGCCCCGTCCACTCCGCCCTTAGCCCCGCCCACCCCGCCCTTGGCCCCGCCCATTCCCCCTTTAGCCACGCCCATTCCGCCTACAGCCACGGCCTTTCCCCCTTTAGCCCTGCCCATACACGATTCTGCCTTGCCCATTCCCCTTTTAGCCTCCCCCCTACGGCCCCTAGAGCCCCGGCAAGCCCCCCCTTTAGCCCCGCCCCTTCCGGCTTTAGCCCCGCCCACTCCGCCCTTAGCCCCGCCCACTCCGCCCTTAGCCCCGCCCACCCCGCCCTTGGCCCCGCCCATTCCCCCTTTAGCCACGCCCATTCCGCCTTCAGCCACGGCCTTTCCCCCTTTAGCCCTGCCCATACACCATTCTGCCTCGCCCATTCCCCTTTCAGCCTCCCCCCTACGGCCCCTAGAGCCCCGGCAAGCCCCCCCCCCTTTAGCCCCGCCCCTTCCGGCTTTAGCCCCGCCCACTCCGCCCTTAGCCCCGCCCACCCCGCCCTTGGCCCCGCCCATTCCCCCTTTAGCCACGCCCATTCCGCCTTCAGCCACGGCCTTTCCCCCTTTAGCCCTGCCCATACACCATTCTGCCTCGCCCATTCCCCTTTTAGCCTCTCCCCTACGGCCCCTAGAGCCCCGGCAGGCCCCCCCCTTTAGCCCCGGCCCTTCCGGCTTTAGCCCCGCCCACTCCGCCCTTAGCCCCGCCCACCCCGCCCTTGGCCCCGCCCATTCCCCCTTTAGCCACGCCCATTCCGCCTTCAGCCACGGCCTTTCCCCCTTTAGCCCTGCCCATACACGATTCTGCCTCGCCCATTCCCCTTTGAGCCTCCCCCCTACGGCCCCTAGAGCCCCGGCAAGCCCCCCCCTTTAGCCCCGCCCCTTCCGGCTTTAGCCCCGCCCCTTCCGGCTTTAGCCCCGCCCACTCCGCCCTTAGCCCCGCCCACCCCGCCCTTGGCCCCGCCCATTCCCCCTTTAGCCACGCCCATTCCGCCTTCAGCCACGGCCTTTCCCCCTTTAGCCCTGCCCATACACGATTCTGCCTCGCCCATTCCCCTTTTAGCCTCCCCCCTACGGCCCCTAGAGCCCCGGCAAGCCCCCCCCTTTAGCCCCGCCCCTTCCGGCTTTAGCCCCGCCCACTCCGCCCTTAGCCCCGCCCACCCCGCCCTTAGCCCCGCCCACCCCGCCCTTGGCCCCGCCCATTCCCCCTTTAGCCACGCCCATTCCGCCTTCAGCCACGGCCTTTCCCCCTTTAGCCCTGCCCATACACCATTCTGCCTCGCCCATTCCCCTTTTAGCCTCCCCCCTACGGCCCCTAGAGCCCCGGCAAGCCCCCCCCCTTTAGCCCCGCCCCTTCCGGCTTTAGCCCCGCCCACCCCGCCCTTGGCCCCGCCCATTCCCCCTTTAGCCACGCCCATTCCGCCTTCAGCCACGGCCTTTCCCCCTTTAGCCCTGCCCATACACGATTCTGCCTCGCCCATTCCCCTTTTAGCCTCCCCCCTACGGCCCCTAGAGCCCCGGCAAGCCCCCCCCTTTAGCCCCGCCCCTTCCGGCTTTAGCCCCGCCCACTCCGCCTTTAGGCCCGCCCACCCCGCCCTTGGCCCCGCCCATTCCCCCTTTAGCCACGCCCATTCCGCCTTCAGCCACGGCCTTTCCCCCTTTAGCCCTGCCCATACACGATTCTGCCTCGCCCATTCCCCTTTTAGCCTCCCCCCTACGGCCCCTAGAGCCCCGGCAGGCCCCCCCCTTTAGCCCCGCCCCTTCCGGCTTTAGCCCCGCCCCTTCCGGCTTTAGCCCCGCCCCTTCCGGCTTTAGCCCCGCCCACCCCGCCCTTGGCCCCGCCCATTCCCCCTTTAGCCACGCCCATTCCGCCTTCAGCCACGGCCTTTCCCCCTTTAGCCCTGCCCATACACGATTCTGCCTCGCCCATTCCCCTTTTAGCCTCTCCCCTACGGCCCCTAGAGCCCCGGCAAGCCCCCCCCCTTAGCCCCGCCCCTTCCGGCTTTAGCCCCGCCCACTCCGCCATTAGCCCCGCCCACCCCGCCCTTGGCCCCGCCCATTCCCCCTTTAGCCACGCCCATTCCGCCTTCAGCCACGGCCTTTCCCCCTTTAGCCCTGCCCATACACGATTCTGCCTCGCCCATTCCCCTTTTAGCCTCCCCCCTACGGCCCCTAGAGCCCCGGCAAGCCCCCCCCTTAGCCCCGCCCCTTCCGGCTTTAGCCCCGCCCCTTCCGGCTTTAGCCCCGCCCACTCCGCCCTTAGCCCCGCCCACCCCGCCCTTGGCCCCGCCCATTCCCCCTTTAGCCACGCCCATTCCGCCTTCAGCCACGGCCTTTCCCCCTTTAGCCCTGCCCATACACGATTCTGCCTCGCCCATTCCCCTTTTAGCCTCCCCCCTACGGCCCCTAGAGCCCCGGCAAGCCCCCCCCCCCCTTTAGCCCCGCCCCTTCCGGCTTTAGCCCCGCCCACTCCGCCCTTAGCCCCGCCCACCCCGCCCTTGGCCCCGCCCATTCCCCCTTTAGCCACGCCCATTCCGCCTTCAGCCACGGCCTTTCCCCCTTTAGCCCTGCCCATACACCATTCTGCCTCGCCCATTCCCCTTTTAGCCTCCCCCCTACGGCCCCGAGAGCCCCGGCAAGCCCCCCCCGCATTTAGCCCCGCCCCTTCCGGCTTTAGCCCCGCCCCTTCCGGCTTTAGCCCCGCCCACTCCGCCCTTAGTTCCGCCCACCCCGCCCTTGGCCCCGCCCATTCCCCCTTTAGCCACGCCCATTCCGCCTTCAGCCACGGCCTTTCCCCCTTTAGCCCTGCCCATACACGATTCTGCCTCGCCCATTCCCCTTTTAGCCTCCCCCCTACGGCCCCTAGAGCCCCGGCAAGCCCCCCCCTTTAGCCCCGCCCCTTCCGGCTTTAGCCCCGCCCACTCCGCCCTTAGCCCCGCCCACTCCGCCCTTAGCCCCGCCCACCCTGCCCTTGGCCCCGCCCATTCCCCCTTTAGCCACGCCCATTCCGCCTTCAGCCACGGCCTTTCCCCCTTTAGCCCTGCCCATACACCATTCTGCCTCGCCCATTCCCCTTTTAGCCTCCCCCCTACGGCCCGTAGAGCCCCGGCAAGCCCCCCCCTTTAGCCCCGCCTTTCCCGGCTTTAGCCCCGCCCCTTCCGGCTTTAGCCCCGCCCACTCCGCCCTTAGCCTCGCCCACCCCGCCCTTGGCCCCGCCCATTCCCCCTTTAGCCACGCCCATTCCGCCTTCAGCCACGGCCTTTCCCCCTTTAGCCCTGCCCATACACGATTCTGCCTCGCCCATTCCCCTTTCAGCCTCCCCCCTACGGCCCCTAGAGCCCCGGCAAGCCCCCCCCCTTTAGCCCCGCCCCTTCCGGCTTTAGCCCCGCCCACTCCGCCCTTGGCCCCGCCCATTCCCCCTTTAGCCACGCCCATTCCGCCTTCAGCCACGGCCTTTCCCCCTTTAGCCCTGCCCATACACCATTCTGCCTCGCCCATTCCCCTTTTAGCCTCCCCCCTACGGCCCCTAGAGCCCCGGCAAGCCCCCCCCTTTAGCCCCGCCCCTTCCGGCTTTAGCCCCGCCCACTCCGCCCTTAGCCCCGCCCACCCCGCCCTTGGCCCCGCCCATTCCCCCTTTAGCCACGCCCATTCCGCCTTCAGCCACGGCCTTTCCCCCTTTAGCCCTGCCCATACACCATTCTGCCTCGCCCATTCCCCTTTTAGCCTCCCCCCTACGGCCCCTAGAGCCCCGGCAAGCCCCCCCCTTTAGCCCCGCCCCTTCCGGCTTTAGCCCCGCCCACTCCGCCCTTGGCCCCGCCCACCCCGCCCTTGGCCCCGCCCACCCTGCCCTTGGCCCCGCCCATTCCCCCTTTAGCCACGCCCATTCCGCCTTCAGCCACGGCCTTTCCCCCTTTAGCCCTGCCCATACACCATTCTGCTCGCCCATTCCCCTTTTAGCCTCCCCCCTACGGCCCGTAGAGCCCCGGCAAGCCCCCCCCGTTAGCCCCGCCTTTCCCGGCTTTAGCCCCGCCCCTTCCGGCTTTAGCCCCGCCCACTCCGCCCTTGGCCCCGCCCACCCCGCCCTTGGCCCCGCCCATTCCCCCTTTAGCCACGCCCATTCCGCCTTCAGCCACGGCCTTTCCCCCTTTAGCCCTGCCCATACACGATTCTGCCTCGCCCATTCCCCTTTTAGCCTCCCCCCTACGGCCCCTAGAGCCCCGGCAAGCCCCCCCCTTTAGCCCCGCCCCTTCCGGCTTTAGCCCCGCCCACTCCGCCCTTAGCCCCGCCCACCCCGCCCTTGGCCCCGCCCATTCCCCCTTTAGCCACGCCCATTCCGCCTTCAGCCACGGCCTTTCCCCCTTTAGCCCTGCCCATACACGATTCTGCCTCGCCCATTCCCCTTTTAGCCTCCCCCCTACGGCCCGTAGAGCCCCGGCAAGCCCCCCCCTTTAGCCCCGCCCCTTCCGGCTTTAGCCCCGCCCCTTCCGGTTTTAGCCCCGCCCACTCCGCCCTTAGCCCCGCCCACCCCGCCCTTGGCCCCGCCCATTCCCCCTTTAGCCACGCCCATTCCGCCTTCAGCCACGGCCTTTCCCCCTTTAGCCCTGCCCATACACGATTCTGCCTCGCCCATTCCCCTTTTAGCCTCCCCCCTACGGCCCCTAGAGCCCCGGCAAGCCCCCCCCTTTAGCCCCCGCCCCTTCCGGCTTTAGCCCCGCCCACTCCGCCCTTAGCCCCGCCCACCCCGCCCCTTGGCCCCGCCCATTCCCCCCTTTAGCCACGCCCATTCCGCCTACAGCCACGGCCTTTCCCCCTTTAGCCCTGCCCATACACGATTCTGCCTTGCCCATTCCCCTTTTAGCCTCCCCCTACGGCCCCTAGAGCCCCGGCAAGCCCCCCCCTTTAGCCCCGCCCCTTCCGGCTTTAGCCCCGCCCCTTCCGCCCTTAGCCCCGCCCACTCCGCCCTTAGCCCCGCCCACCCCGCCCTTGGCCCCGCCCATTCCCCCTTTAGCCACGCCCATTCCGCCTTCAGCCACGGCCTTTCCCCCTTTAGCCCTGCCCATACACCATTCTGCCCTCGCCCATTCCCCTTTCAGCCTCCCCCCTACGGCCCCTAGAGCCCCGGCAAGCCCCCCCCCTTTAGCCCCGCCCCTTCCGGCTTTAGCCCCGCCCACTCCGCCCTTAGCCCCGCCCACCCCCGCCCTTGGCCCCGCCCATTCCCCCTTTAGCCACGCCCATTCCGCCTTCAGCCACGGCCTTTCCCCCTTTAGCCCTGCCCATACACCATTCTGCCTCGCCCATTCCCCTTTTAGCCTCCCCCCTACGGCCCGTAGAGCCCCGGCAAGCCCCCCCTTTAGCCCCGCCCCTTCCGGCTTTAGCCCCGCCCCTTCCGGCTTTAGCCCCGCCCACTCCGCCCTTAGCCCCGCCCACCCCGCCCTTGGCTCCGCCCATTCCCCCTTTAGCCACGCCCATTCCGCCTTCAGCCACGGCCTTTCCCCCTTTAGCCCTGCCCATACAGGATTCTGCCTCGCCCATTCCCCTTTTAGCCTCTCCCCTACGGCCCCTAGAGCCCCGGCAAGCCCCCCCTTTAGCCCCGCCCCTTCCGGCTTTAGCCCCGCCCACTCCGCCCTTAGCCCCGCCCACCCCGCCCTTGGCCCCGCCCATTCCCCCTTTAGCCACGCCCATTCCGCCTTCAGCCACGGCCTTTCCCCCTTTAGCCCTGCCCATACACGATTCTGCCTCGCCCATTCCCCTTTTAGCCTCCCCCCTACGGCCCCTAGAGCCCCGGCAAGCCCCCCCCCTTAGCCCCGCCCCTTCCGGCTTTAGCCCCGCCCCTTCCGGCTTTAGCCCCGTCCACATCCGCCCTTAGCCCCGCCCACCCCGCCCTTGGCCCCGCCCATTCCCCCTTTAGCCACGCCCATTCCGCCTTCAGCCACGGCCTTTCCCCCTTTAGCCCTGCCCATACACGATTCTGCCTCGCCCATTCCCCTTTTAGCCTCCCCCTACGGCCCCTAGAGCCCCGCAAGCCCCCCCCTTTAGCCCCGCCCCTTCCGGCTTTAGCCCCGCCCACTCCGCCCTTAGCCCCGCCCACTCCGCCCTTAGCCCCGCCCACCCCGCCCTTGGCCCCGCCCATTCCCCCTTTAGCCACGCCCATTCCGCCTTCAGCCACGGCCTTTCCCCTTTAGCCCTGCCCATACACCATTCTGCCTCGCCCATTCCCCTTTCAGCCTCCCCCCTACGGCCCCTAGAGCCCCGGCAAGCCCCCCCCCCTTTAGCCCCGCCCCTTCCGCTTTAGCCCCGCCCACTCCGCCCTTAGCCCCGCCCACCCCGCCCTTGGCCCCGCCCATTCCCCCTTTAGCCACGCCCATTCCGCCTTCAGCCACGGCCTTTCCCCCTTTAGCCCTGCCCATACACGATTCTGCCTCGCCCATTCCCCTTTTAGCCTCCCCCCTACGGCCCCTAGAGCCCCGGTAAGGCCCCCCCCTTTAGCCCCGCCCCTTCCGGCTTTAGCCCCGCCCCTTCCGGTTTTAGCCCCGCCCACTCCGCCCTTAGCCCCGCCCACCCCGCCCTTGCCCCGCCCATTCCCCCTTTAGCCACGCCCATTCCGCCTTCAGCCACGGCCTTTCCCCCTTTAGCCCTGCCCATACACGATTCTGCCTCGCCCATTCCCCTTTCAGCCTCCCCCCTACGGCCCCTAGAGCCCCGGCAAGCCCCCCCCTTTAGCCCCGCCCCTTCCGGCTTTAGCCCCCGCCCACCCCGCCCTTGGCCCCGCCCATTCCCCCTTTAGCCACGCCCATTCCGCCTTCAGCCACGGCCTTTCCCCCTTTAGCCCTGCCCATACACGATTCTGCCTCGCCCATTCCCCTTTTAGCCTCCCCCCTACGGCCCCTAGAGCCCCGGCAAGCCCCCCCTTTAGCCCCGCCCCCTTCCGGCTTTAGCCCCGCCCCTTCCGGTTTTAGCCCCGCCCACTCCGCCCTTAGCCCCGCCCACCCCCGCCCTTGGCCCCGCCCATTTTCCCTTTAGCCACGCCCATTCCGCCTTCAGCCACGGCCTTTCCCCCTTTAGCCCTGCCCATACACGATTCTGCCTCGCCCATTCCCCTTTTAGCCTCCCCCCTACGGCCCCTAGAGCCCCGGCAAGCCCCCCCCTTTAGCCCCGCCCCTTCCGGCTTTAGCCCCGCCCCTTCCGGTTTTAGCCCCGCCCACTCCGCCCTTAGCCCCGCCCACCCCGCCCTTGGCCCCGCCCATTCCCCCTTTAGCCACGCCCATTCCGCCTTCAGCCACGGCCTTTCCCCCTTTAGCCCTGCCCATACACGATTCTGCCTCGCCCATTCCCCTTTTAGCCTCCCCCCTACGGCCCCTAGAGCCCCGGCAAGCCCCCCCCTTTAGCCCCGCCCCTTCCGGCTTTAGCCCCGCCCCTTCCGGCTTTAGCCCCGCCCACTCCGCCCTTAGCCCCGCCCACCCCGCCCTTGGCCCCGCCCATTCCCCCTTTAGCCACGGCCCATTCCGCCTTCAGCCACGGCCTTTCCCCCTTTAGCCCTGCCCATACACGATTCTGCCTCGCCCATTCCCCTTTTAGCCTCCCCCCTACGGCCCCTAGAGCCCCGGCAAGCCCCCCCTTTAGCCCCGCCCCTTCCGGCTTTAGCCCCGCCCACTCCGCCCTTAGCCCCGCCCACCCCGCCCTTGGCCCCGCCCACCCCGCCCTTGGCCCCGCCCATTCCCCCTTTAGCCACGCCCATTCCGCCTTCAGCCACGGCCTTTCCCCCTTTAGCCCTGCCCATACACGATTCTGCCTCGCCCATTCCCTTTAAGCCTCCCCCCTACGGCCCCTAGAGCCCCGGCAAGCCCCCCCCTTTAGCCCCGCCCCTTCCTGCTTTAGCCCCGCCCCTTCCGGCTTTCGCCCCGCCCACTCCGCCCTTAGCCCCGCCCACCCCGCCCTTGGCCCCGCCCACCCCGCCCTTGGCCCCGCCCATTCCCCCTTTAGCCGCGCCCATTCCGCCTTTAGCCACGGCCTTTCCCCCTTTAGCCCTGCCCATACACGATTCTGCCTCGCCCATTCCCCTTTTAGCCTCCCCCCTACGGCCCCTAGAGCCCCGGCAAGCCCCCCCCTTTAGCCCCGCCCCTTCCGGCTTTAGCCCCGCCCACTCCGCCCTTAGCCCCGCCCACCCCGCCCTTGGCCCCGCCCACCCCGCCCTTGGCCCCGCCCATTCCCCCTTTAGCCACGCCCATTCCGCCTTCAGCCACGGCCTTTCCCCCTTTAGCCCTGCCCATACACGATTCTGCCTCGCCCATTCCCCTTTTAGCCTCCCCCCTACGGCCCCTAGAGCCCCGGCAAGCCCCCCCCTTTAGCCCCGCCCCTTCCGGCTTTAGCCCCGCCCACTCCGCCCTTAGCCCCGCCCACCCCGCCCTTGGCCCCGCCCATTCCCCCTCTAGCCACGCCCATTCCGCCTTCAGCCACGGCCTTTCCCCCTTTGGCCCTGCCCATACACGATTCTGCCTCGCCCATTCCCCTTTTAGCCTCCCCCCTACGGCCCCTAGAGCCCCGGCAAGCCCCCCCCTTTAGCCGCGCCCCTTCCGGCTTTAGCCCCGCCCCTTCCGGCTTTAGCCCCGCCCACCCCGCCCTTGGCCCCGCCCACCCCGCCCTTGGCCCCGCCCATTCCCCCTTTAGCCACGCCCATTCCGCCTTCAGCCACGGCCTTTCCCTCTTTAGCCCTGCCCATACACGATTCTGCCTCGCCCATTCCCCTTTTAGCCTCCCCCCTACGGCCCCTAGAGCCCCGGCAACCCCCCCCCTTTAGCCCCGCCCCTTCCGTCTTTAGCCCCGCCCACTCCGCCCTTAGCCCCGCCCACCCCGCCCTTGGCCCCGCCCATTCCCCCTTTAGCCACGCCCATTCCGCCTTCAGCCACGGCCTTTCCCCCTTTAGCCCTGCCCATACACGATTCTGCCTCGCCCATTCCCCTTTTAGCCTCCCCCCTACGGCCCCTGGAGCCCCGGCAAGCCCCCCCCTTTAGCCCCGCCCCTTCCGGCTTTAGCCCCGCCCACTCCGCCCTTAGCCCCGCCCACCCCGCCCTTGGCCCCGCCCATTCCCCTTTTAGCCACGCCCATTCCGCCTTCAGCCACGGCCTTTCCCCCTTTAGCCCTGCCCATACACGATTCTGCCTCGCCCATTCCCCTTTTAGCCTCCCCCCTACGGCCCCTAGACCCCCGGCAAGCCCCCCCCCTTAGCCCCGCCCCTTCCTGCTTTCGCCCCGCCCCTTCCGTCTTTAGCCCCGCCCACTCCGCCCTTAGCCCCGCCCACCCCGCCCTTGGCCCCGCCCATTCCCCCTTTAGCCACGCCCATTCCGCCTTCAGCCACGGCCTTTCCCCCTTTAGCCCTGCCCATACACGATTCTGCCTCGCCCATTCCCCTTTTAGCCTCCCCCCTACGGCCCCTAGAGCCCCGGCAAGCCCCCCCCTTTAGCCCCGCCCCTTCCGGCTTTAGCCCCGCCCACTCCGCCCTTAGCCCCGCCCACCCCGCCCTTGGCCCCGCCCATTCCCCCTTTAGCCACGCCCATTCCGCCTTCAGCCACGGCCTTTCCCCCTTTAGCCCTGCCCATACACGATTCTGCCTCGCCCATTCCCCTTTTAGCCTCCCCCCTACGGCCCCTAGAGCCCCGGCAAGCCCCCCCCTTTAGCCCCGCCCCTTCCGGCTTTAGCCCCGCCCCTTCCGCCCTTAGCCCCGCCCACCCCGCCCTTGGCCCCGCCCATTCCCCCTTTAGCCACGCCCATTCCGCCTTCAGCCACGGCCTTTCCCCCTTTAGCCCTGCCCATACACGATTCTGCCTCGCCCATTCCCCTTTTAGCCTCCCCCCTACGGCCCCTAGAGCCCCGGCAAGCCCCCCCCCTTTAGCCCCGCCCCTTCCGGCTTTAGCCCCGCCCCTTCCGGCTTTAGCCCCGCCCACCCCGCCCTTAGCCCCGCCCACCCCGCCCTTGGCCCCGCCCATTCCCCCTTTAGCCACGCCCATTCCGCCTTCAGCCACGGCCTTTCCCCCTTTAGCCCTGCCCATACACGATTCTGCCTCGCCCATTCCCCTTTTAGCCTCCCCCCTACGGCCCCTAGAGCCCCGGCAAGCCCCCCCCTTTAGCCCCGCCCCTTCCGGCTTTAGCCCCGCCCACTCCGCCCTTAGCCCCGCCCACCCCGCCCTTGGCCCCGCCCACCCCGCCCTTGGCCCCGCCCATTCCCCCTTTAGCCACGCCCATTCCGCCTTCAGCCACGGCCTTTCCCCCTTTAGCCCTGCCCATACACGATTCTGCCTCGCCCATTCCCCTTTTAGCCTCCCCCCTACGGCCCCTAGAGCCCCGGCAAGCCCCCCCCCTTTAGCCCCGCCCCTTCCGGCTTTAGCCCCGCCCACTCCGGCTTTAGCCCCGCCCACCCCGCCCTTGGCCCCGCCCATTCCCCCTTTAGCCACGCCCATTCCGCCTTCAGCCACGGCCTTTCCCCCTTTAGCCCTGCCCATACACGATTCTGCCTCGCCCATTCCCCTTTTAGCCTCCCCCCTACGGCCCCTAGAGCCCCGGCAAGCCCCCCCCCTTTAGCCCCGCCCCTTCCGGCTTTCGCCCCGCCCCTTCCGGCTTTAGCCCCGCCCACTCCGCCCTTAGCCCCGCCCACCCCGCCCTTGGCCCCGCCCATTCCCCCTTTAGCCACGCCCATTCCGCCTTCAGCCACGGCCTTTCCCCCTTTAGCCCTGCCCATACACGATTCTGCCTCGCCCATTCCCCTTTTAGCCTCCCCCCTACGGCCCCTAGAGCCCCGGCAAGCCCCCCCCCTTTAGCCCCGCCCCTTCCGGCTTTAGCCCCGCCCCTTCCGGCTTTAGCCCCGCCCACTCCGCCCTTAGCCCCGCCCACCCCGCCCTTGGCCCCGCCCATTCCCCCTTTAGCCACGCCCATTCCGCCTTCAGCCACGGCCTTTCCCCCTTTAGCCCTGCCCATACACGATTCTGCCTCGCCCATTCCCCTTTTAGCCTCTCCCCTACGGCCCCTAGAGCCCCGGCAAGCCCCCCCCTTTAGCCCCGCCCCTTCCGGCTTTAGCCCCGCCCCTTCCGGCTTTAGCCCCGCCCACTCCGCCCTTAGCCCCGCCCACCCCGCCCTTGGCCCCGCCCATTCCCCCTTTAGCCACGCCCATTCCGCCTTCAGCCACGGCCTTTCCCCCCTTTAGCCCTGCCCATACACGATTCTGCCTCGCCCATTCCCCTTTTAGCCTCCCCCCTACGGCCCCTAGAGCCCCGGCAAGCCCCCCCCTTTAGCCCCGCCTCTTCCGGCTTTAGCCCCGCCCCTTCCTGCTTTAGCCCCGCCCACTCCGCCCTTAGCCCCGCCCACCCCGCCCTTGGCCCCGCCCATTCCCCCTTTAGCCACGCCCATTCCGCCTTCAGCCACGGCCTTTCCCCCTTTAGCCCTGCCCATACACGATTCTGCCTCGCCCATTCCCCTTTTAGCCTCCCCCCTACGGCCCCTAGAGCCCCGGCAAGCCCCCCCCCTTTAGCCCCGCCCCTTCCGGCTTTAGCCCCGCCCACTCCGCCCTTAGCCCCACCCACCCCGCCCTTGGCCCCGCCCATTCCCCCTTTAGCCACGCCCATTCCGCCTTCAGCCACGGCCTTTCCCCCTTTAGCCCTGCCCATACACGATTCTGCCTCGCCCATTCCCCTTTTAGCCTCCCCTCTACGGCCCCTAGAGCCCCGGCAAGCCCCCCCCTTTAGCCCCGCCCCTTCCGGCTTTAGCCCCGCCCCTTCCGCCCTTAGCCCCGCCCACTCCGCCCTTAGCCCCGCCCACCCCGCCCTTGGCCCCGCCCATTCCCCCTTTAGCCACGCCCATTCCGCCTTCAGCCACGGCCTTTCCCCCTTTAGCCCTGCCCATACACGATTCTGCCTCGCCCATTCCCCTTTTAGCCTCCCCCCTACGGCCCCTAGAGCCCCGGCAAGCCCCCCCCTTTAGCCCCGCCCCTTCCGGCTTTAGCCCCGCCCCTTCCGGCTTTAGCCCCGCCCACTCCGCCCTTAGCCCCGCCCACCCCGCCCTTGGCCCCGCCCATTCCCCCTTTAGCCACGCCCATTGCCCCGCCCATTCCCCCTTTAGCCACGCCCATTCCGCCTTCAGCCACGGCCTTTCCCCCTTTAGCCCTGCCCATACACGATTCTGCCTCGCCCATTCCCCTTTTAGCCTCCCCCCTACGGCCCCTAGAGCCCCGGCAAGCCCCCCCCTTTAGCCCCGCCCCTTCCGGCTTTAGCCCCGCCCACTCCGCCCTTAGCCCCGCCCACTCCGCCCTTAGCCCCGCCCACCCTGCCCTTGGCCCCGCCCATTCCCCCTTTAGCCACGCCCATTCCGCCTTCAGCCACGGCCTTTCCCCCTTTAGCCCTGCCCATACACCATTCTGCCTCGCCCATTCCCCTTTTAGCCTCCCCCCTACGGCCCGTAGAGCCCCGGCAAGCCCCCCCCTTTAGCCCCGCCTTTCATGGCTTTAGCCCCGCCCCTTCCGGCTTTAGCCCCGCCCACTCCGCCCTTAGCCCCGCCCACCCCGCCCTTGGCCCCGCCCATTCCCCCTTTAGCCACGCCCATTCCGCCTTCAGCCACGGCCTTTCCCCCTTTAGCCCTGCCCATACACGATTCTGCCTCGCCCATTCCCCTTTCAGCCTCCCCCCTACGGCCCCTAGAGCCCCGGCAAGCCCCCTCCCTTTAGCCCCGCCCCTTCCGGCTTTAGCCCCGCCCACTCCGCCCTTGGCCCCGCCCATTCCCCCTTTAGCCACGCCCATTCCGCCTTCAGCCACGGCCTTTCCCCCTTTAGCCCTGCCCATACACCATTCTGCCTCGCCCATTCCCCTTTTAGCCTCCCCCCTACGGCCCCTAGAGCCCCGGCAAGCCCCCCCCTTTAGCCCCGCCCCTTCCGGCTTTAGCCCCGCCCACTCCGCCCTTAGCCCCGCCCACCCCGCCCTTGGCCCCGCCCATTCCCCCTTTAGCCACGCCCATTCCGCCTTCAGCCACGGCCTTTCCCCCTTTAGCCCTGCCCATACACCATTCTGCCTCGCCCATTCCCCTTTTAGCCTCCCCCCTACGGCCCCTAGAGCCCCGGCAAGCCCCCCCCTTTAGCCCCGCCCCTTCCGGCTTTAGCCCCGCCCACTCCGCCCTTGGCCCCGCCCACCCCGCCCTTGGCCCCGCCCACCCTGCCCTTGGCCCCGCCCATTCCCCCTTTAGCCACGCCCATTCCGCCTTCAGCCACGGCCTTTCCCCCTTTAGCCCTGCCCATACACCATTCTGCCTCGCCCATTCCCCTTTTAGCCTCCCCCCTACGGCCCGTAGAGCCCCGGCAAGCCCCCCCCTTTAGCCCCGCCTTTCCCGGCTTTAGCCCCGCCCCTTCCGGCTTTAGCCCCGCCCACTCCGCCCTTAGCCCCGCCCACCCCGCCCTTGGCCC